>NW_020172934.1:243650-264862 GCF_003031525.2 Neophocaena asiaeorientalis asiaeorientalis
ATCGTTTCTCCTCCGTACCACATAGTTTCTGTTTATCCTCCAGATGTACTATCCAGCCTTCCCCTTGCTCTATACCCCAAGAGAAATAAATTTGTGTATTACATTAACAGATCTTCTTGTCCTCTGGTTTTCAGTTGAATGTGACCGAGGGGAGGTAGTGAAGGAAAATTAGAACATGGGAGGAGAAACCAGGGAGTTTCTTTGTTACCCGCTATAGGACAGTGTCTGGCAGCAGCTATGTCTCTTCTTGGAAGTTCCTGCCAGGCATAGCCCTTCCCTTCGTGGTCCCCATGACATCATGGTTCTAGCCTCTACCAGAGGACTCCAGCGACTAGGGTCTCATAATACTACCCCCTCCCCACAACTCTCCAGCCCAAGGAGTTCCTGTTGTTTCTAATCTCTGGTAAAATCCACCATCCCCTCTTTGGTTTCTCAACTCCTCTTCACCTGTGCAATTATTTCCCTGTATTGAAATACTTAGAATTTATTTTTCCTGTCTAGTCTACGAGATTAAGAGCAATAAAACGTTAGCCACACTATCAGCCAAAGGGAAAGCTTTGAACATTTCACCAACTGTGGTTGTTGATAAGGGTAAGAAAGGTTCTTCATAGGTTTTTTAAAAGTCTTTATCATGCTGAAATCTATGATAGTATTTTTCTATACCTACTGAGATTATCTCATGATTTTTTTCTCCTTTAATCTGTTAATGTGGTCAAGTTACATTAATATTCTGTTTTCTCAATCTGATCCTCCCCAAAAGCAGACTCTGCTACAATGAGAAGCAAAATCGGGACGCGGTTCTTCATTTTCTTCTGTGCTTAGTTGCCCACACACACACCCTTTTTTTTTTCTGTGAGCTTGTCATTTAACTTGAAAATTTTCTTGTAGGAATTTTTTCAGCACCTAGGATAAAGGGACATTCATCCAGGGATTTGGATTTTCTTCTGCCAATCCTGGACTACTTGTTGGATCACCAAAGTGATGCAAATTTAAGCTAAAAATTCACTTGATGGCCAACCTATTGTTCAAACTTCTCAGGGCCTTTTACCTCCCTGCTTTGCTCACTCATCACAGAGGTAAATTTTCCTACAAGGCCCTAGGGGTAGAGATCTAGAGCATATTTAATTCTGGATCACCCTTACTCTGAAGAATGGCCTTTGGAGTCCCAGCATGGAGGGAGGGTCTCCCACGAGGTGCCCCATCTTGGGGAAATGCTGTGCTTTGTCTTCTGAGGTCCCTAACAAAGCTGAAAAACAAACAAGCACAACACAACACAACACAGGTTTGGTAAATGTTCTTTGAACAAAACAAGATTTAACACTCAATTTACCTTTCTAGGTTCCTACTCTCTTTGATATTGGCCTTAGAATTCTGTTAGGGGAACCACTGACTGAAACAGCCCACCCTGGCCAGGCACCACAGTAACCACTTTCATGAGTTATCTTATGACAGGAGGTCCTGGTAACCTCCTGTTGGAATGCGGAACTAACAAGCCACCACCAACTGGAAGAATTTGGGAAAGGTCAAAAGGAGAGGAGATGCCAGTCCGTATGTCCACCAACCTCCCAGAATCCTCCTCGCTGGAATCCATCTTGGCTGAGTGATGCACACGCCACCAAGAAGGACCCTGAAACAGAATGACTGGCCAGAGACAACGGGGAAACTAAACCCATCACCATTAAACCTGAGACTTCAAGCCACATGGCAGAGCAGTCCTCCTGGGTTCCTTTACCCTGCTACTCTCCACCCGGGTGCCCCGTCCCAATAAAGTCTCTTGCTTTGTCAGCACGTGTGTCTCCTAGGACAATTCATTTCTGAGTGCTAGACAAGAGCCCACTCTCAGGCCCTGGAACGGGTCCCTTCCTGCAACAATTCCTCACCATCTTAGCATCTCTTCAATACTTTTAAGAATAGTTTTTATTTAACATAGCATTTTTGTTTTAAGAGGAAAGATCAGTTCTAAATATCCATATTATCAGAAATGGAATTCTGCTCCTTTTGTTAAAAGCCAACTTGAATTAGGTTTTCTGTCACTTGCACATGAGAAAGTCCTAATAATTAAGAGGGAGATGTGGCTTTCCATGCATCAAAATGATGTACTAAATGACCGGTTAAGTGTAGAGGAGATAGTGTCACTGCATCGTCCTTTGTCACTTTTCTCCTTGAAATAAACCTTCTCAGAACTTGTGGTACATTATTTCTCTAGTGTATTCTATGCACATGTTTATATCACCCTATGGGTATTACTGGGTGACATTAAATCATGGTTTCTATCTATCCATGTATGCTATAAGGGCCCTCAGGACATGGACCAGACTCATCCATTTATGATTCAGTCCACAAATAACCATTGTGTCTTGTACAGACACTAAAAATACAGTGGCAAACAAAGCAGCCAAGATTCCTGTCTTCATGTGCCTCACATGAAAGTGGGTAAGAGAGATACCAATAAAATAATCAAATAACAAAATGTATGAAAAGACATGGTGCTATGAGAGTATATAATGAGGGAAAGGGTCCTAGCAAGTAAGTCAAGAAAGGCTTTTGAGGAAACAATAATTGAAGCTGTTAGCTTCTGTGGAAAACATTACTGACTTTTCAAGGCATTAAGAATTATTAGGGAGAATTTTTTTTCTGTTAATTCTAAATTGTTCATTTAAAAATAACTGTGAACATGATGGCTTGTAGGCTGATTAATTTGAAATTCGATCAAGTAAATTGTTTTAAACCTTGTCCATTCCAGTGAACTCTGTATGGGATGCTTTTTAACCACAGGGTCCTGTCCTAAATCTAAGAATTCATCTCACACAAAATGTCAAGTGCATTTCCCTAGTACTAATTCTTTCAAATTCTAACACCTTTCCCCCAGAACTATCACTATTGTAAAGCAAACTAAGGCCATCACCATCAAATACTTAAACTGTATATTAAAGATGTCATCCCATTTATCCGTGTTATCCTAGTGTCTGTTATTTCAGACGAGGTACAACTGGCCACAGATTATTTGCCAGCTAAGCTTAACAAAATGGCTCAGTTGAATAACTCAAGGCATCTTTGCTTCCTCAAACATGAGACACTAATATGAGGTAAGCATTATTTTCTGGACATGTTTTTTTCAGTGAAGTGTTTAAGATTTATGGGGGGCTGAAAAAAAAAAAGATTTATGGGGTCATTTTTTGTGATTATTTCTGATGTTTCCTGACTACATTTACCATTTTCAGAACTCAAAGCAGCAGCTCCAAGTCACTAAATCATGCCTGGTCCTCTCATAATTCATTCTAGCAGGATACTAACTGAACCAGAACCGTTCTGTGTTGCCATCTGCAAAGCAAGGTCTGGGAAGTGGAAAACTTTTAGCATTTGATCCAAAGTAGGGCAACTCAATTTTTTATAAAAGTCACCTTGAATTTTCAATCCCCCAATACATCTATTTCTCTTCACTTCACCCAACTCTTTGTAATCTGCAGAAATTCATTTTTAAGGGATGCATTTTAAAATAAAGGAACATTCTAACTAAACATTGTAGTAATCATTTCACAATATATGTAAGTCAAATCATGATGCGGTATACCTTAAACTTATACAGTGCTGTATCTCAATTATATCTCAATAAAAACGGGGGGAAAAAGGGCTTCCCTGGTGGCGCAGTGGTTGGGAGTCCGCCTGCCGATGCGGGGGACACGGGTTCGTGCCCCGGTCCGGGAAGATCCCACATGCCGCAGAGTGACTGGGCCCGTGAGCCATGGTCGCTGGGTCTGTGCATCTGGAGCCTGTGCTCCGCAACGGGAGAAGCCACAAAACAGTGAGAGGCCCACATACCACCAAAAAAAAAAAAAAAAAAAAAAAAAAAAAGGGGGGAAAAAAGATGAGAGCTGGTAAAGTACGCTAGGTAAAGAGAGAGGCAATAAGTATCATAGGCAGAGGAAACGCTGTGTGCAAAGATCAGGATTTGAGAAAGAATGCAGCATCCCTTCTAGACACTATTTATTGCCTCATCAACATCCATTTAGCCTTTTCTTACTCTGCATATGATTTCAATTTTGTTCAGATATCCGAATCCATCTCTGGATACTCAGGAGAATTTGATTAGTTTAAGCTAATTAGTGTATGGCATTTCCTTGGCGACTATTATTTGTTCAGCCCAATAAAATTTAAAGGGAAAGACCTAGTCCATGCCTCAAGGAGAGATTTTCCTCTCTCTTTCCTGCTGGATGTGATCAAAAAAAGCTTGTAACCCTTATTTCCATTGACAATCCTCTGGCTACAGCAGCCTTAACATGAAGCCAAACTGTGGAGAGCTTAGCACAAAACAGAAATAAATTCAAGTATTTCATAATAAAAATAGAGGAACATTCGAAATATCACAAGTTTGTATTTTGTTCATATTAAGCCAATAGGCTTAAAAATGTAATTTGACTACATCGAGATTTAATTCCCAATGTGAATATATTAAGAACATGTTCATATTATGTTAGACACATAGCATACAGTACAGTTACAAATAAACAATTCTGCAATATTGCCAGCTGTCTAAAATTTAAACAAGCAAGTCAGGGAAACAATCTGTTCACACATCGTATTGTATTTAATCACATTAATTTAAAATGACTCTTGATGATTTTGATAGTTAAGCTGATGGTGATGTTTATTTTTTCCATTTCTTCATTAATGCCATATTTGTATAGTATTAGACAATAATTTGTCAAGGTGCTGGAATACATTTTACTGAAAATAGTGTAAATATCTTTGTCAATTATAAAAAAACATTTGTATTATAAAACTGTCACATAATTCTGAGAAAGTTTTCAAAGCTATTGTTCAGTAATTTCTTTCTTTTTTTTTTTTTTTTTTTGCGGTACGCGGGCCTCTCACTGTTGTGGCCTCTCCCGTTGTGGAGCACAGGCTCCGGACGCACAGGCTCAGTGGCCATGGCTCACGGGCCCAGCCGCTCCGCGGCATGTGGGATCTTCCCGGACCGGGGCACAAACCCGTGTCCCCTGCATCGGCAGGCAGACTCCCAACCACTGCGCCATCAGGGAAGCCCTGTGCACACCTTTTGACCTGAGTATCATTTCATAAAGTGGGGTAGCAGGGAAAGGCCATAAGTGTGCTCACCAAGGAGCATAGTAGGGCTGACACTGGAGACTAAATCTGACTTAAATGAACTTGGATGAGGGCAACAGAGTGGCAGCAAGGGCAAAGCAAGTACAGCAGAGAGCTGGGCAATTGTTGGTCCCAGAGGTCCTCGCCAACACAGAGAACAGCAGGAAACGCAAGCATCAGACCATACATGCCATCAGCAACGCAGGGGCTGTTTTGAGAAAGCCACCCAAGCACAGGGCTTAGAGCAATGGGAGCGAGGCAAAGGATGGAGATGGTGTGAACCGGCTGCAGGGAGCAGAGAGGGGCTGAGGGAGGGGGTGGTGGAAGGTAGGCAAGTTCAAGGAACTCGGCCATCCACTGGCCTCACAACAAGGCCTGGGTCTTAAGCAGGATTTTCAGGCAGAAATCATAAGTGGGAAACAGACACAGCCCAGTAGAATATATGCCTTGCTGCCCCCCTAACTTCAACATTTCTTGAGTCTTTTTCTCCTGGCTTCCCAGAACTGGGAGTTGAACACAAGGTTTCTGGTTGGTTGGATATATTTGGCTACGTAAATGTACTCAGCTTGTTTATAATTCACAGGCTTGCCACATTTTTGTTAAGCATCAAATCATTCTTAAAAGATTTGCTTTCACAGGTCTCTCAGTCAGCACAATTAGCTGAACACCTGTTGTGTATACTGAGCTGTGACCTAGGTGTTACAGTGTGAAACAGAGGATATAAAGATACAAACAAATGTGTCCTGTACCCCACTCAGACCCTCCTCATCAACCATAAACACATATGAAAGTGACAAGAAAATACAGCCAAGGAAACAGGAAGGGAAATGCAAACTCTTCACTATATAGCATTTTCTTTTCTTTTCTTTTCTTTTTGCAGTACGCAGGCCTCTCACTGTTATGGCCTCTCCCGTTGCGGAGCACAGGCTCCAGACGTGCAGGCTCAGCGGCCATGGCTCACGGGCCCAGCCGCTCCGCGGCATGTGGGATCTTCCCGGGCTGGGGCACGAACCCGTGTCCCCTGCATCAGCAGGTGGACTCTCAACCACTGCGCCACCAGGGAAGCCCCAATATAGCATTTTCTTTATGATGCTAGGGGCCCTGGGCTACTGCCAAGTTCAGCCAGAGATTAGCACCACCATGGGTCTGAGGATCCTCAGCTGACTCTCATGCTGCTGAAAAGCAGAAAACACTTGACTGTGTTCCCTGGAGTTCTGGATGCCCTAAAACCAAAGCCATTTTCCTCACAGAAGAGCAAGGATGCATTCTCTCTCCCAACTGAGTTGTACTTTTCCTTGCAGGAGCCAAAGCAGTGTTATTTATGCCCCAAGATCTCTGAGCTGTTGATGTGAAGCAACATTCCATTTTTACGACAACCCACATTTTCATTCACAGAACTCCTGGTCAAGAGGCAAATGAATGGTTGCCAGGACAGAATCCCACTGGTGACTGAAGATTGGTTACTGGGTCAACCTTGTCTAATTCTCTCTTTGTTTGAGATGAGGGTTTCTTCCCAGGAGGCTCCCATGTCACTCATGTAATAAATTCACATAGGCGTGCTTCCCCAGTTATGCTCAGATGTCTGGACACAATTTATGCACAAGCTGTACCTACCACTCCCCACTCAACACCACAATAAGAAAGGTTAGAAGTGGAGATGTCTGTCACTTAGTTTCCCCGTCAAGTTCATCAACAAGATGTATAAACCTTGTTAACTGCAAATAACCTAGAGAAAGTTGAAGGCAGAGAATATATGAGAGTGACTAAATGAGTTAACTTCATATTTATACAAGGGCCTAGTGGCTAGTCACTTTCTGATTCTTTAAGAAGATGTCTATATCTCCTCACCTCCCTTGAATTTTCTCATTCCTCCTAAATCCAGCAGGAGAGCCATTGGCTTTGTTGCTCTCGTTCTCAAAAGACTTCTTTCTTGCCTTTGACATAGTTACTCATTTCCTAATCAGTTTTTGAACGGATTTTCCACATCAGCAGTGAGATACTGTATCCCTTGAAAAGACATGCCCTCTTTTAAATCACTCTCTCCAGTGCTTCTCAAACTCTAGCATCCATTAGAGTCACCTGGGGGACTTAGGAAAACACAGATTGTTGGGCCCCATCCCCAGTTTCTGATTGAGTGGGTCTGGGGTGGGGCCTGAGAATTTGTATTTCTAACACATTTCCAAGTGATGCTGAGGCTGCTGGTCCAGGCACCACACCTTGAGAATGGCTGCTCTAAACCAACATCCAGCTCCTTTGTATTCATGAGCTAAGTGGAATGTTACAATGAGCTTCGCAAACAGCATCAAGGAGCCACCAAAAGGCAGATGCTAGAGTGGTGTGTTTTTGTTCCCCTCAGAAAGTGTCTCACCTTGAGCCGGTACTTCCTAAAGCACCATCTCCACTTTCCTACCACATTTTTTATATCCCGGCTTTCATGATGAGAATTAGAATAGGATGTTTCTGTAGACTTTTCAGATACTCACCCAGTTATCATGTCTCTTCATCTGCTGAACCCAGTGGCTTGAGAAATCTCTAAAACAAAACTTTAGTGCTGTTTCCAACTAGCTGTACAAAACATAAAATAGGAGATTGCAGGAGCAGTCAGACTAGTAGCCTTAGTGCATCTGCAAGGCCAAGATGCCTAATTGCACTACCATAGTTACAGTCACCCTTGAGTTCTCCTCACACATAAGCAGTTGCACAGAGAGAGTTATTAAAAGACTGCTTGTAAAAACATTATGGGCTCAGACTTGGCCTCCATCAACTCATCCTAGCAGTCATGACTTTGAACATAAATTTTAAAAATCCATTTAGTCTCTGGGCAATTGTAAGCATCAGTTGAAATAAACATTCTAAAAATACAAAAATGTTTATTTTCCAAGCAGCAGACATTTATGTTTTGCGCTAGTCCAATTAAACCAAAACGTTAACGACATAAATGTAATCATTCAGTGAGCTGGGGCTAAAATTCAATGGAGGAACAATTACAAACTGCTCTATTGTTGAAAGCCCTTGTTCCAACTAACCTGGAGAATAGACTTAGTGCTCGAACTACACGAATCTAGACTTTCTTCACTTCTTCATCAGGAGAAGGTAATAACTCCGAGTTGAGAAACCCTAGCATGATAAGAAGTCAGGTATTTATAAAGCTTCATGTAGGTTGGAAATAAAAAAAGAGACAAGGAATGTGAAAGAACAGCATGCAATCCCTTTACCTGCCCAGCCCTCTTTACTGGGACAGGATTTACAGATGCTGTAGAGGCTTTTGCAGATGCTAGTTTGAGGTTTTCCAAAAGATCCTTTTTCTTTCAGCATCCTCTCTAAAACTGTAGCTGAGTCAAAGACTAACAAATTGTTCGGTATTCAACAATATTTATCTAGCACCTGCTATGTGCCAAGTACTTAAAAATACACGTTAACACTTAATTCAAATGTGCCTTTAAAATTTCCTCTGTTCTCCTAAGATTTTAGCACCAGAAGAGGCTTTCTGGGCAAATCTAGAACAAGAGCTAGACTCCACACATGCTGTTACCTGGGACAAATCAACCAGCCTCTGGTCTCAAGTTTCCTCAACTGAAGAAAGACCAGCTGTATCATGCCAGTGGTTCTCAAACTTTAGCAGTCATCAGAATCACCTGGAGGACTTGTCAAAACACAGATTGCTGAGCTCCACCCCCAAGTTTCTGCTTCTGGAAGTCTGGGGTGGGGCTCAGAAATTTGCATTTTTAACAAGTTCCCAGGTGATGCTGATGCTGCTGGTCCAGGGATCATAATTTGACTAGAGTTTAATGATTATTGTCTAAAAGTTTTCTGTCTTGCCAGGTTGCCCCTTGCCAGGTCCAAGACCAGGCTTTTTCTGGAAGATTTTTTTTTTTTTTGTCTGTGGCTGTTTGTGTTTCTGCGTTGCCAGTATCTTCAGCTGTAAGGCTATACATGAAGCTAGAAGAAAACTAAGGGAACTCATCACTGGGCTATTCCTTAGGGTCCTAAGGCCCGTCTGCCTTCTTTTTCTGTTTTACAGAGTCTTATGTTTGCTTTATACAAAGTGTCCAGGGTGCTTAGTTGTACTTACCAGGAGAAATAGCAGAAAATGGGATACATGTCTCTACTCCATAATCCCAGAAACAGAAGTCTCTGGTCCACATTTTGAGAACCACTATATCAGATGATATCTCACATCCCTTCCAACTCTACACTCTATAATTATGATTTTTAAAAGTGTCCTCATGAATTCATAAGACACATGGCAGAGCATATACTGAGCAACATAGAGAAGAGATAGGGCTGGCCCTTTGGACCTCTATCTTTTCTTTTGTTCTAATTAGCTACCAATTAGCACTACCAGGTGTAAGGTCTGGGGAATCCTCAGCTAACTCTCAGCTGCCAAGGTTCTCCTACCACACCTGTTCAGACCACACCTCCAAGTAAGTATTCTGGGTTCTACAATTTGCTAACCTAGGACCCATTCTCTGGGGCCTCCCTCTGTGCCAGAACTAGTCTGTCAAATCTTTCTCTATGTGGTACTGGTGAGGAAATGGCCACCTGCTTCCAAGATTTACCCTTTTACAGGGACTTTATTTCTTCTTAACTCAGAGGAGAGGTTGGTGGTGATTTCAGATACTTTGAACCATCCTGGTCAAGTTGGCATCACTTCTTCACTGGTTGTCCACAGTCGCCTTCCAACTGCTCGTCTTCTGTACATTCTTGCCCCTTGAAACCTCCTTTCAACATGGAAACCTGAGTGATCTTGCCAAAATGAAATACTCATGGCTTGCTTAGCTTTAATTACTTCTTCAGCTCTTAAAACAAATAGTGAAATACTTGGTATGGCCAATGTGGCCCTGCGTGGTCCAGGACCAGCCCCTTCTCTCACTTCTCCCCTTCTCTGCTCCCTGCACTTAGTCACAATGACCTGCACTGGTTTCCTCAACAACCTTCTTTGGTTCCATACACCTTCCTGCCACTGGGCTTTAGCTCTTGCTGCTCATTCTCCCTGAAATACTCTCTCTATTCAGCTAGTTAATTCCTACTCATCCTCCTGCAGGTGTCAACTCAAATCTTTCCCTGATTTCAGGGAAATCAAAAGAGCCGGTCGGGGCTTCCCTGGTGGCGCAGTGGTTGGGAGTCCGCCTTCCGATGCAGGGGACACGGGTCCGTGCCCCGGTCTGGGAGGATCCCACATGCCGCGGAGCGGCTGGGCCCGTGAGCCATGGCCGCTGAGCCTGCGCGTCCGGAGCCTGTGCTCCGCAACGGGAGAGGCCACAACAGTGAGAGGCCCGCGTACTGCAAAAAAAAAATAATAAAATGTCTAAGGTGAAGAGCTAACTCCATAAAGGTCCAAGTTGGCCTTGACAGAACACTTCCCCTTTAAAAAAAAAAAAAAAAAAAAGACCTGGTCACATCCTGCTGCTACTCATTTATAGCACTGTTTCTTTTCCTTCATAGCAAATATAATCAAATAATCACAAAATCACTTTTAGTTATTTATTTTTGCACCATTATATCACCAGCACCTGCCACAACGCCTGGTGCATGAGATAAGTACAATAAATCTCTCCTGAATATTTGAGCAGGAGAGACTTACCCCAAAATATCACATCTTAGTCGTTAAGTGTTGCAAAAAAAATAAGTTGTTTCACTTCAATCAATAGTGCCCAGCATTGAGTGCTTTTTCAAACACATTGAAGGAGATAGAAGATTTTCATATTTCATTTCATGTGTTAAAGAACTAGCAAAGAGTTCAAATACTCAACATAGTAGAGTTTTGCCATTCAGAAGGGCTCTGTCTGGGGACTTTGGCTAATCCCTCAATACATGAAAAATTCCATAGCATTTTATCTACTCCACGAAAGTGTGGTTCAACAATGACAAATAAGCCTTTACCTTCTAATGCTTCAATGAAATGACTGCTGAGCCTCCTGACTTTAAGTCACATTAGCAAAGAGACTCAGTCATGAGTTTCCTAAGCATATCCTCGACCCCTGAGGTAACTGCTCATTCAGCATTCACTGAAGTTGTCTCTTATTTGATGAGCCTAACCAAAGAACACATTGAAATCTTACAAATCACTTTTATTGTTCCATAGAGTGCCTATTGCAAACTTGCTCTGGTCATGGACAGAATAATAGCTAGAAATAATTTGGGATAAATTAAACATAGAGTGTTGAATTCAACTAAGAACCATCACTTTCTTTGACCTTGTCTAGAGTCACAAATACCATAAGATGAAGAGGTGTCCACCAAGGGCCTCACAGGAGCAGAATCTTGACAAACTGCAAACCTCAGATTAAATCATAATTAAAATGTGAACAAGATCCCAGTTCATTTACTTAAGTATAGTTTGAACAAACCATACAACATTAGTTAGAATATATTTGCAACTACTTTTAAAAGAAAACATGTTTCGAGGCATCGCATTTATAGATTTGAGCTAAAGATTGTCAGACATTCATAGAATGTCCACCACCAAAAAATATATATAACATAAAACACATGAAACATGACTCTGCTGTGAGAGTGGTTATTCAAAGCTACACCTCAGTGAGCAAACCTGGCTTAACCTACAGAAAATTCAACCAATGAGAATTCTGTAAGGCCTAATCACAAACACACCCAGAGGAGTTTGTATGTGCCAACAACCTGAATTTAGTAACTAAGCTGTAGTAGTTGCTGTAGTATTTTGAAAACAAAAGTTAATTGAAGAGTGTGAGCTATCAAAACACAGCTACCAATAAGGAAAAGAAAATGGTAAGGCCAGAAAATCTGAATTGAGTTATGCAAAAAAAAAAAAAAAAAGGATAAAAGGTAATTTGAGAAAAATTACTTTGGACTAAGGCAAGTATGGTTAACAAGTATTTTAAGTGCCTACTCTGATGTATTGGTAGGGACTGCCCAGAGAGTTAAGCTTAAAATAATTGTGAGGCAGGGGCTAAACTTAGCAGGAAAAAATGAATGGTCAACTTGCAATATCTGCTATGGGCTTGAGAGAAAGGGATAATGGGACAAATTCCATTTTTGCTGACCCTAACCCAGGGTCTCTGTACTTTTAGAGCTACTTCTAACTTCTTGTCTTCACCAGTACAAGTAGTTGGCTTCACTGGGAGTGATATTTTTCACAAAGAACTAAGGTATTTTACCCAAGGGCTAGTGTGCGTAGGACAGCCAAATCCCACCAGGGTGTTGTAAGGTCTACCAGCTGGCTCAGTGGCTTGCTGCTACCCACTAGCCTGACAGTATGCTCAATTCCAATTCTCGCCTCAGTATTTTCAAAATTACTACATGGGCATTTAGCGTCAGTCACTATTAGTTAAAAATGCAGTGGTTAAATGTGTAAATGAGATTCAGTATTTGGTTTATGCATGTGATTGTTTGCTTTTAGACATAGTTCTTGATACAAGTTGGCAATTTTATATGGGAAAGTATAGATATAGTAGTAGATGAATACCCACATAAGTAATGCTAACTTTGCAGATGTGAAGAAAAAAATGTGAAGAAAAAAGCCCTTTAGAACTAAGCCTTGAAGGATTAATAGACTTTTGAAAGCAGATGATTAGTAAAAAAGCAAGCATTTCAGGCTGAGCAACGCTGGAGAAAATGTTTTTAACTTTAGTTCCTGCTGCTTCCTCCAAAGATCCCATGGCTACTTTACCGATACTGCTAAAAGTCTCGTTTATGTTAACTCTCCACTCTTCTGCCTCTTGGTTGTATTAGTGGGTGTTATCCTAGGACATACCAGTTGAGAGAAACAAGAAACTTCACAGAGTTAGGGAACCACTGCTGTGGTCTATGAGTCCCTTGCTAATTTTTCTGGACTTCCACAAGCAGAAGAATAGGATGTATAATGTATTATATATCCCAAGATTCTCAGGATGATGAAAAGGAATAGAAGAAATTCAATAGATTGAGAACAGGACAGACATCTCTTTGCTGCTATAGAACCCAAGCCATATTTCCTTTTTTTTTTTTTGATTTGGTTAGGACACAAATGGCTTCATGGGTTTCATGCTGCAGAGAAAGTTTTTTTTTAACTTTTTATTTTATATTAGAGTATAGTTGATTAACAATGTTGTGATAGTTTCAGGTGTACAGCAAAGTGATTCAGTTATACATATACATGCATCTCTTCTTTTTCAAATTCTTTTCCCATTTAGGTTGTTACATAATATTGAGCAGGTTTCCCTGTGCTATACAGTAGGTCCTTGTTGGTAATCTACTTTAAATAGAGCAGTGTGTACATGTCAATCCCATACTCCCTAACTATCCATTCCCTCCATCCTTCCCCCCTGGTAACCATAAATTCGTTCCACAGAGAAAGTTTTGAATGATCTGAATGTAGCAGCTAGTTAGAAAGGCCCCCTGCCTAATCACAGACACTTGTCCAGAGCAGCTTCTTCACAGATGACAAAGACCTCAAACCTTGTATCTACCATATGCACAAGCAAATCCAGTGCTTGTGACTAAGAAGAATATGATGTGGCAGACTGCTTTAGTCTGCTTCTCAGACCATAATTTGTAATTTAATTTTATTGCTGACAATTTTACTGATATTTTTCTATAGAAAATATAAAAGTCCCTGTGGTCTTTGGTGCTTTGCGTTTATTTCTATTAAAAACTTGGCTAAGCACACTTTCTGACATTAAAATAGTACTGCCTCAGTCAAGTTCCATAGAAGCGGGGTCTGAGAGAGGAATTCTGGTTCAAGGGATTTACTGGGGGAGTACTTTGAGGCGTAGGACTGTGAGGGAAGCAGGGCAGGGCAGGGCAACAACAGGAAGAGGGAATGTGCTCTCAGCTGGAAACCAGCTTCAGTCTGATCCCTGGGGAAGCCCAAGGGGCTGAACTGCAGCACAGAATTGCACCTTGAGGGAAGAGGGCTGGCCTTTGTATATACTTGCTGGAGACATTAGTCAAGGTCATCTCTCAGAAGGGAACATCTGCGATGGTTATCATCTGTGGATGAAAGATATCAGTAAACAAAAGGATGTTGTAGTCAAGCCATCACATTACAGCCACCCCTACAGTACACCCTGAGGGAACTCAGGATGAGAAAACACAGGATACTGTCCCCAGAGAGCTGAGGTGCACATCAAAGGAATGATTTCAGTGAGCCCAGACTCTTGCATCTCCCCATACATAGAAAAGCACTAAATTCCTTAACTTGAGATGTCCGGTTTTCTTCAATTAACATAATCTTTTGATGCTCCAACAACCTGGTCTTTGGTGCAGAAAGTCCTGTCTATCCTGGCTCCTCACTTGCCTCCGCAGAGCAGTCTATCAGAGTCATCTGAGATGTTGTGTCCCAGGCTTGATGTCCTCAGTTTTGCCCACTGAATAAAACATAACTCGCAACTTTTAGGTTGTGCGTTTTTTTTTTTTCAGTTGACACAACGTTCAAAGAAGCTGGAGGACCTGGGCAGGACAACGACAACATTCACTAAAGCCATCCTCATTGGCAACTGGTCACCTATGACTCTTTCATTAACCAATTGATTTCTCCTACTTTACCCTCCTTCCCTCTAGTCCGGGGGTCAGCAATCTTTATGTGAAAATAGGTATTTTAGGCTTTGCAGGTCACATAGCATCTCTGTCACAACTACTCAACTCTGCTGTTCCGGTATGAAAGCAGTCATAGACAATATGTAAACAGATAAGCCTGACTGCGCGCCTATGAAATTATTTACAAAAATGGGGGCAGCAAGTCAGATGTGACCCACAGGCCACTGACTCCTGCTCTATCCAGTTCTCTCTCCTCAACTTCCTGACTTATTTCCTTAACTGCTCATCTCTCTCTCTCTCTCGCATGTAATCTCACATATAATCACATGTAATTGTATCTATTACTTCCCCATTGCTCTCCTTCCTACTTCTCCCTTTTCTGAAACGCCTCCCTGTCATCTTCCTTTCCCTTCTATTCCTCTACTTATACTCTCATTTGACCTTTGAAATCCAACATAATTTGAAGTACCTCGCACAGTGGCTTAATAAAATCCCCACTGTTCTTTTTTTTAATGATCTCATCTTGTTTTACCATCCTACCTCTCTTCTAGTTTGTTGACTGAAAAGCAGTGCACAACCTAAAAGTTGAGAATTATGTTTTATTTGATGGACAAAACTGAGGACTTAAGCCTGGGACACAGCCTCTCAGCTAGCTCTGAGGGACTGCTCCCAAGAGGTAAGGGAGGAACCAGGATATGTAGGGGCTTTTGTACCAAAGCCCAGGCAGTCGGAACATCAAAATATTACCATTAATTAAAGAAACCCAGACATCTCAATTTAATGAATTTAGCGCTTTTCCATGTATGGGAAGAAGCAAGGGTCTGGGCTCACTGAAATCATTCCTCAGCTATCTGGGGCCAGTATCCTGTTCTTTCCCATCCTGCGTCCCCTCAGTGTGCATTGATGGGGGTGGCTGCAGTGGCTGAGGGTTTGGCAATGGGCAGTCCCTTTGTCTCCATCCTGAGTTCCTTCAGGGCTCAGGGTCAGGGGCGCCTGTAGTGGCTTGATGGCTGCAACCTCCTTTGTTCATGGATATGGCTGGCAACATTTTTCATTCACAAGTTCTTCACTCATTTCTGATTCATCAGTATATCCATGTATCCTAAAATTCAATCCTCTCAGGCTGGTCTCCTAGAACAGCGGTCCCCAACCTTTTTGGCACCAGGGACCGGTTTCATGGAGGACAATTTTTCCACAGACGGGGGAGGGGATGGTTCAGGCGGTAATGCAAGTGATGGGGAGCGGCAGATGAAGCTTCGCTTGCTGGCCCGTCACTCACCTCCTGCTGTGCGGCCCAGTTCCTAACAGGCCCAGGACGGGTACCAGTCTGCGGCCCGGGGGTTGGGGACCCCTGTTCTAGAACAGAGCGAAAATATTGTACCCACTAACCAGTAACAAATTCTTTACTTATTCCTGACTCATACAAAAGTCCAGGTTTTCTGTTTGTGTTTCTTTAGTTTAGACATTTCTTTGATACTCTGAACACTGGTTCAAGTTTTATCTGTTTTATTTGGAACAAGAAAAAATATTGATTTTCAACAAGTCTGATACCCCAATCTAACCTCACACCCTCCTCAAGGAGCATCTAAGGACACTATGTGATCAATAATCAGAAAAGCAATCAGAGGTAGAATTTTCCTTGGAGAAGAGATAAATTTGTTTTCCATGTAGAGAGCTCTTTTAGCCTCCCTTTTTAAGATTGTTTTATCCTCTTATAACTCACTTCTTCATGTGCTTTTTCTGAAAATAATGTTCTAAAATCTCTTTCCACTTGGCAGGAGGCATTCTTCTAGGGTGGTGATCTCAGAGGTAAGAAGGCACAGAGCTACAGCAGAAGCCTGTAGATTAGTTAGGAAGCTACGACCAATTCACCAAAGTAACATGTCACTTAAGAGTTTGGGTGTAAGCTACTAATAAGGTATTTCTTTTCACTGGAAAGGACCCAAGGTACATATCTCTGGGGACTAACTGGAGTGGCAACAGTCACAATAGGCAGCTGAGCAATGATCTGAGCATTCAGGATCCCAGTTAAATCTTGTCCCAGAATCACACCTGCTGAAGTTGGGTATATGCAGAAAAGCACAGAATATGGGAGACGGGCTCACTCAGAACATAAAGAGCAGCTTTATTTCTCATGGGAAAAGCCCCAGGTGGAGGGAAAAAAGTCTCTGGCATTGGGAGATGTTCTCCATCATGGTTCTAGAAGCCATCTCAGTGGGGATAAAGATTTATCTTAAGGGCTAAGACAGGTTCATTCTTGAAGTACATATGATAACAGCAATATTGTAACTGATCCCACTTGGAGCAATAGCACTTGGTCTTAGTTGGGGGTAGGAATTCATTTCTAGGTTGAGACAGGCCCAGCTCAGATAAGGAAGTGTATTTGGGGCCTGACAGTATGAAGACAGAGTAGGGGGTAGTGTACTCCCTATCTTACGTTTGTTTTCCTTCTTTCTCCTATATTCAGTGAGAAATGAAGACTAGCATTGCTGGGAATGCAAAGCTGTGAATTTTACTTCTAGAGTCTCCTGTCATCTGTGGGGAATTGCTTGCTTGCCAGAAAGTAGGACTAACTACATTTGGATTCCTTCAGAAATAAGGAATTGAGTACAAGTAGTTTATTTGGGAGGTAATCCAAGAAACAGCTGCAGGGAAGTGGGAAATGAGACAGCTACCACTGTGGCAACTGGAGCGTCATCCTGCTGGGAAACTTCAGGAATCAATGGAGAACAGGCAATTCAAAGATATCCCACCCAAGCTCTTGATTATGAGGCTTTCTAACCTATCCTGGGCACAAGAAGCATGTTCCAGCTGCCTTAGCAAGGCTCCCAGCAAAGAGGTACACACACTGGCAGTTGGAAGTAAGACAGGGAGTGTACCACAAAGTTAAGGCCCAAGAGAATGTGGCTGGAGCACCAATAATATCTCTTACAAGGTATACTCCTGAACTCATTTAAGTGTGGACTCTGGAGGGAAGAAGCAAGAATGCAGAGTCCAAAAGGGATAGAAAACATCTTGTTTTCCCTTTCTGGGGAATTCAAAATATATAATCTGGACACTAAATGGAAGAAAAGGGTCTCACAAAGACATGGAGAAACAGATGTTACCATCTCAAAGTTAGACATTTTATGAGAAGAAAGGAATGTTTCAGAGTTGTGCATATTTTCCCTCCCCTTCCCTCTTCCCACCAAGCATGACAATTACAGTGTAAGAATCCTTTGTCAGAAGAGCTATTACATTTGAGTTTGAAATTCAAGGGTAGTAGACTAGACAATCGGTATCAATTAGCCAGGTCCTATGGAGACACTGAAAGCCTTTCTCTATTGCCCCCTCTCTCTTTTCCTAATCCGTTTTCTCTGTTTATATGATCTCCTAAATATGCTGCATCTCTTTGGTAGTCTCTGGCTGATAACAAATCAGGGTTAGAGTCTAGGATATGTATTTAGTACTGGAAATACTGGGTTGCTTGGGAAATACGTGTGCATAAGACAATTTGTACTTAGACCAGAAATATTTAGTTCAGTAGATCTGTGTTCTGACAATTCCTTGGAACTTTGGAAATATGGGAGACTTGAGATTTAGGTAATTTCTGAAGGTGCCAAAGGAGCAGTGCCACTTCCTATGCAAAATAGTCCAGCTGTTTGGAGAAGAGATCCAGATATTAATCAGACACCAGAAAGATACCACACAGCTGAGACTCAGCCAAACAAGAACACAATGAGGGGGAAAGCACTTTGTATGCATTTTGTTAGGTCTTTAATCCCCCTAAGAACAAGAGACTGACTCTGAAAAGCAAGACAATTTTTAAAATTAAATCAAATAACAGTGTCAAGTGGAGTTATAGGAATTGGATTTACCCTCATAACTTAAACAACTGAAAACCTGAACAAAATACATGAAACCAGTTTTCATGTAATGAATGACAAAATAGCAGTACAGAGATCCCTGAGAGAAGGGACACAAATAAAATGAGCTCTACAACTATACCAGGTTACTGTTCAGCAGTAGTTTCTAGGTCTCACTGCAGAGGGATAATCCAAACAGCCCAGCACTTCTCCTTGAGTTCAGAAGACAGTGACTGGAATTTGCAAGGGCCAAGATAGCTAAAATTTGTGGGGCAAAAAACAAAAAAGGAGAGATATGCAAGAGACAGAGCTCCAGATTTCTGTAGAGTCCTCTGCTAAGTAGAAAAAGACATGTGTAACAGGGAAAGAATCAACAGAAAAGAGTAGGAAGAACAATTACAGAAGCCTACTCAGAATAGGAATAATCTGTGTTCCTACCAGTCAGAGTATAAAGATATCGTAAGACCAGGTGCATTATGTAGAAGAATATCACCACCATAATAGAGCTAAGTGGATGCTCAACTAAAGGATGGTCTGGATCCATCCTAACAAAGCTTGCAAGCAAAGTTCAAAAAGATTCAACTGATTCCAAGTAACTAACTGCACATTAGGATAAAATTCAGCACTATTTAACTGAAAACAGCAAAACCCACCAGCTAAAAATATAAACAATGTAAAGTCACAATGTCAAACATGCAATCAAAAATTATAAGGCATGCAAAACAGCAGAAAATTTTGATCTATTACCAGCCAAAAGAAAAAAATAAAATAAATATAAGTAGATCAAGAAATGACTGAGGACCAGTCCCTCGCATCAAGAAACTTGCATAAGCCTCTCAGATAGCCTCATCCACCAGAGGGCAGACAGCAGAAGCAAGAACTACAATCCTGCAGCCTGTGGAACAAAAACCACATTCACAGAAAGACAAGATGAAAAGCCAGAAGGCTATGTATCAGATGAAGGAACAAGATAAAACCCCAGAAAAACAACTAAATGAAGTGGAGATAGGCAACCTTCCAGAAAAAGAATTCAGAATAATGATAGTGAAGCTGACCAGGACCTCGAAAAAAGAATGGAGGCAAAGATCAAGAAGATCTTTGAAATGTTTAACAGAGACCTAGAAGAATTAAATAAAAAACAAACAGAGATGAACAATACAATAACTAAAATGAAAACTACACTAGAAGGAATCAATTGCAGAAAAACTGAGGCACAGGAACGGATAAGTGACCTGGAAGATAGAATGGTGGAATTCACTGCTGTGGAACAGAATAAAGAAAAAAGAATGAAAAGAAATGAAGACGGCTTAAGAGGCCTCTGGGACATTAAACCCAACAACATTCGCATTATAGGGGTCCAGAAGGAGAAGAGAGAGAGAAAGGACCAGATAAAGTATTTGAAGAGATTATAGTTGAAAACTTCCCTAACATGGGAAAGGAAATAGCCACCCAGGTCCAGGAAGTGCAGAGAGTCCCATACAGGATAAACACAAGGAGAAACACACCGAGACACATAGTAATCAAATTGGCAAAAATCAAAGACAAAGAAAAATTATTAAAAGCAGCAAGGGAAAAATGACAAATAATATACAAGGGAACTCCCATAAGGTTAACAGCTGATTTCTCATGAGGAAATCTACAAGCCAGAAGGGAGTGGCATGACATATTTAAAGTGATGAAAGGGAAGAACCTACAACCAAGATTACTCTACCCAGCAAGGATCAAATTCAGATTTGATGGAGAAATCAAAAGCTTTACAGACAAGCAAAAGCTAAGAGAATTCAGCACCCCCAAACCAGCTCTACAACAAATGCTAAACGAACTTCTCTAAGTGGGAAACACTAGAGAAAAGGACCTACAAAACAATTAAGAAAATGGTCATAGGAACGTACATATTGATAATTGCCTTAAATGTGAATGGGTTAAATGCTCCAACTAAAAGACACAGGCTCACTGAATGGATACAAAAACAAGACCCATATATATGCTGTCTACAAGAGACTAACTTCAGACCTGGGCACACATTCAGACTGAAAGTGAGGGGATGGAAAAAGATATTCCATGCAAATGGAAATCAAAAGAAAAATGGAGTAGCAATACTCATAAGACATAAAAAGACTTTAAAATAAAGAATGTTACAAGAGACAAGGAAGGACACTACATAATGATCAGGGGATCAATCCAAGAAGAAGATATAACAATTATAAATAAATATGCACCCGACATAGGAGCACCTCAATACATAAGGCAACTGCTAACAGCTATAAAGGAGGAAATTGATAGTAACACAATAATAGTAGGGGACTTTAACACCTCACTTACACCAATGGACAGATCATCCAAAATAAAAATACATAAGGAAACAGAAGCTTTAAATGACACAATAGACCAGATAGATTTAATTGATATTTATAGGACATTCCATCCAAAAAATAACCTTCCAAGACTGAACCAGGAAGAAATAGAAAATACGAACAGACCAATCACAAGTAATGAAATTGAATCTGTGATTAAAAATCTTCCAACAAACAAAAGTGCAGAACCAGATGGCTCCACAGGTGAATTCTACCAAACATTTAGAGAAGAGCCAACAGCCATCCTTCTCAAACTTTTCCAAAAAATTCCAGAGGAAAGAACACTCCCAAACTCATTCTATGAGTCCACCATCACCCTGGTACCAAAAGCAGACAAAGATACTACAAAAAAAGAAAATTACAGACCAATATCACTGAGGAATATAGATGCAAAAATCCTCAACAAAATACTAGC
>NW_020172934.1:265243-276133 GCF_003031525.2 Neophocaena asiaeorientalis asiaeorientalis
AACAAGACAAGGATGTCCACTCTCAACACTATTATTCAACATAGTTTTGGAAGTCCTAGCCATGGCAATCAGAGAAGAAAACGAAATAAAAGGAAAACAAATTGGAAAAGGAGAAGTAAAACTGTCACTGTTTGCAGATGACATGATACTATACATGGAGAATCCTAAAAATGCCACCAGAAAACTAGTATAGCTAATCAATGAATTTGGTAAAGATGCAGGATACAAAATTAATGCACAGAAATCTCTTGCATTCCTATACACTAATGATGAAAAATCTGAAAGAGAGAAAACTGATGAATTCATAAAAGTGCTAACAAAAGATCAAGATAAAAAAAATTAGGGCTTCCCTGGTGACGCAGTGGTTGAGAGTCCGCCTGCTGATGCAGGGGACATGGGTCCGTGCCCCGGTCCAGGAAGATCCCACATGCCGTGGAGTGGCTAGGCCCGTGAACTATGGCCGCTGAGCCTGCATGTCCGGAGCCTGTGCTCCGCAACGGGAGAGACCACAACACTGAGAGGCCTGCATACCACAAAAAAAATAGAAAAAAAAAAAGAAAAAAGAAGTAATTACATGGGACTGAGTGAACTGATAAGGATGATTATAATTTTTGTGACTTTCTGTTTGAATAAAAAAAAAAATTCCACAAGGCCTGAGAGGCAAAAAACATACAAATCAATTTTCACTGCAAAGTAAAGAAGCTGTTACAGTGGAGGATTACTGGACTGAATGTCAATATTATGACATAGTATGAGTGTATTTTGTGTTTAGTAATTGTAATCATTGTTGCTTTTTTTGTGGTCATCCATTTACAATGCTTGGTGTCAGTTTATTTATCTCTTGTAAAAATAAAATACAGTGTGTGTGTGTGTGTGTATGTGAAAAAGAAATACTGATGGTAACCTGCTGTATAAAAAAATAAATAAATAAAATTAAATTAAAAAATTTTTTTTAATTTAAAAAATAAAAAGAAAAGATAATTGATTACTGCTTTGTTTTAAGGACACATCTCAGGTGCCAGAAAAGCTTTATAAAAGTCACTGCTGAATCAGGCTTAGAGGAAGAGGTGTAGCTACCCAGCCCATCTGGTGCCTCGGAAGGGGGCCTTTCGGTAGGGGGTGGGGAGAAACACTCCCATTTCTTCTCCTACTGGTATTCTTAGAGATTTGCTTATTTTACTTATGTATGAAAAAAAATCAACCATTCAACCATAGGGCTCAGGGGAACCACAGAGGGAACAAGCATGCTGCCCTCACCTTGGGAGTCTACCACCAGCCAGAGCACCACAACTGCAGGCAGCAAGGGCATGCTGACACAGACCCGAGTGAGCAGGAATTGGGAGTTGGAGCAAAGGCAGAGGGAGAATTTCTCCAGTTCCTTGATCTATTTTTGTTTTAAAATATTCAGTAGCAAGACTCACAGCAGACTGTCCCTTGCCAGCAGAGCGTCCCTTGCGAAGCTACAACTCTCTATGACATGGTCTTCCAGGAATTGATTCTAATCTGCTCCGTGCTGCTTACTCACATAAGGAAAATAAAGCTAATGTAGACCCCGTGGAAACTTCAGGGAACAAACTCTGTGCATTTATATACCAACACTACAGGTGCACAGTGGCATACCAGGAAGCTCTGAGACACCAAGCAAGATTTCAGCACCTTTTTTTAAACTGTAAAAATAAATAGGCCTCTAACTCCACACACAAAAGGTGTTTGTGGGGTAGCATTTACACCTGCGGAGAGAGTAGAAGGTGGCAGCTGAGAGGATCAGAGTTTCTCTAACTTGTTTTCCATGATTTTTGCAGTGCTCTCATGCAGGCCAGAGACCCCAGAGTGTTTTATTCAGGGTGTGTGAATAACCCAAGGAAATGGGCAACTTTAAAGAGATTAGTTAAAATAGGTAAATGTCAGCTGTTGCCTGTCTTGAGCTCTACCATTTCAGAGGAAACTGACATGGCAAAAGCACTGGCCTTGGGCCTGAAGCCCTGAGCTCTGCTGGATAGCCTTGGACACGTCACCTAAGCTCTCTGAGCACTTCTCCCCTTCCGTGAGATGAAGGTGGCACCACTTCAACAGATACTGTTGTAAGGATCAAATGGGAAGGATGGAGGAGCATTTTAAAGGGTTTGGGATTAGGAGTCTTACAGAGGTTTACAGTGTTCCTTGTTTAGGTGGTACAGTGTTGGTAGAATGTGGACAGTGGTTTTCAGATGCTCCTTCAATGTTTAATCCCCAAAACTTGTATCTTGAGGATAGATGTAGCTATGCCAATATGCTTGCTTTTCCTCTTTACTTCTTTCCCACTCTTTTAATCCATCCCCTTCTACTCTGGAAAGCCTACCCATTTCTACTGCCCTGTGTTTCCTTCCTGGCTCTACCTGCTCCTATTAGTTAAGACTGTGGCATTTGGGCCAATTACATGATGTTCTGATCATGATGATGCAGTGGCTCACCCTGAGCTGGTTTAAGAAGGTGTTCCCTGTTGGACTGCACAGGAAGTAGACTCCTTGATGGGGATTAGTGGGCAGGAGGGTTATTAGTAAGTGTACTTGGGGAAGAAAAGGGAAGAAAGCTAGATTGGAGTGGAATAAGATGTTTGGCTGCAACATAGATTCAAAAAAGGTCTCTGCCAACCCTGTAGAGAGGTCTGAACCTGCAGGGGCAAAAGGTCCAGGCTTTCATATCCCCCATAAAGATCAGTCATTGAATGCAGGCAGCCTGGGAAGGGGCATCAGTTTCAGCCAAGACAACAGGAAGCTGATAGCTGAGGTCTTTCTTCCATCAGCACTCTCAGTAGCTGGAGGGATTAATCCTTCATTTCTGATAGGGTATCTGTGTAGCACATCTCAGCTCTCTTCTCCAGAAGCCATTAAGCGACCATGATTAGTTCCACCATTTACTGGGTTGACCTGATCCTTTGTGCTTCTGTGTAAGAAGACTCACACTGTGGCAAAAGACACAAGCATTCAAAACAACAGGCTCAAGCCAAGGGCCCAGGAAAGACCAGGCAGAGATAACTCGAGGAGATTCTAATTATCTGGAGCAAGTAGAAAGTTTGGGAACCAGGAGAAAAACAAAGTCAGGAGGATTAACTACGCCTCAGGAATCAAGATTGGCAAGAATGCAAGTCTAGGTGTAAGTGCAGTAAGAAGACCCAGAACCAGCACTAGTAAATTCATGTACAGGACAGAGGCAATTTCTATTCTCACTGTTGGTAATCACCCAAATGCCAGGCTCCTCAGCTCCTCTCCTTCAAACAGGAGAACAATCTACCTTCGTGCTACTGAAATCATATAAGGGACATGTAGTAATATAATGAACAATGGATATTCATTGAACAAATCCTTTTTGTGAATTCTTAGAGCCAGGAAAATGGTTGATGACCATTGGATAATATGCTTCCCTTCATCAAGCTATTAAAAGAGAATCAGCCTTTGTGATTTTCCTCCCCAGAGCTGGATTCCAGGAAGCTTAGAGTTAATTTCCATGTTGATCTTCAACAACCACCTTGTCACAGAAATGTGACAGAGTTCTCCTTTCTTTGCTCTGTCCCTTTTCACACTTATTTCTCATCCTTCCATTTCAAAGTCTATTTTTCATTTGTAGTGTAACATTTTCATCTTAACTATCTCAAATCCATTAGTAAGAGAGCTTGACATGTTCTTTTAATTTTTTATTGAAGTATAGTTGATGTATAATATTTTATAAGCTACAGGTATATAATATAGTGATTCATAATTTTAAGGGTTATACTCCATTTATAGTTATTATAAAATATTGTCTATATTCCCTGTGTTGTAAGCTTGACATGTTTTATAACTAGTGGCCTATTTCCTGATCTTAGTCACAACTCTGGACAGGGAATATGCCTGTATCTACTTGGGGAGGTGCAAAACTATGAGCTTAGAATTTCCAGTCAAGGATGAGAGATAAGGTTACGTTTACTCTTCTTCCTTCCCAGAAAGCCACAGATATAAAAGAATAAAAACTAAAGAAGAAAATTCCATCTAAAATGAAAATAGGAAATGGCTACAACCCTCAATCATAGGCAGTGAAGGACACTGTCAAAATATAGCAAAATTTAGACCTAAACTAGAGGTAGCAAAAACCAATGCATACCTCCTTGGGTCTTGATAAGAATAGAGATTACTCTGTAAATCAAAACCATAATGAGATACAACTTCACTCCTGTCAGAATGTCTGTCATCAAAAAGTCCACAAATAACAAATGTTGGTAAGGATATGAAGAAAAGGGAACACTTGTACACTGCTAGTGGGAATGTAAATTGGTGCAGACACCATGGAAAACAGTATGGAGGTTCCTCAGAAAAACTAAAAATAGAACTACCACATGATCCAGCAATTCCACTCCTGGGCAAATATCCAAAGAAAACAAAAACACTAATTCAAAAAGATGCATGCACCCCAAAGTTCATAGCAGCAATTGCTCATATTTACAATTGCCAAGATATGGAAACAACCTAAGTGTCCATCAATAGATGAATGGATAAAGAAGGTGTGACATATATAGGCAGTGGAATATTAGCCACAGAAAAGAATGAAATTCTGCCATTTGCAACAACATAGATGACTTGGAGGGTATTATGCTTAATGAAATAAATCAGACAGAGAAAGACAAATACTGTGTGTTATCATTTATATGTAGAACTTACAAGATAAAACAAACTAGTGAATATAACAAAACAGAAACAGAGTCACAGATATAGAAAACAAACTAGTGGTTACCAGTGGGGAGAAGGAAGCAGGGAGGGACAAGATAGGAGTAGGGGATTAAGAGATACAATCTACTATCTATTAAAGAGATAAGCAACAAAGATATATTGTGCAGCCCAGGGAATATAGCCATTGTTTTGTAATAACATTAAATGGAGTATAATCTATAAAAACATTGAATCACTATGTTGTACACCTGCAACTATATTTCAATTTTAAAAAAAGGAAAAGAAAGAATAGAGATTTCTCTGAAATTAAGTAGGAGTGACTTGAAGGACCTAGCTTTACCTGGAAGGATGAGTATGAGAACATGCATAGGCCATGTAGAGACCACCCTGGGGTCTTGTTACATACTGAGGAACAGAAGAACAAGAGCTGAAGAAGAACTGTTTCAATCTTCACTTTCTCTAGTTAGGACTCCTGTGCTAAAAACAACTAGAGATCAGGCAAGGTTGAAGACAGATCAGAAATAGCAAGCAAAAAAAAAAAAAAAAAAAAAAAAAAAAAAAAAAAAAAAAAAAAAAAGAAATAGCAAGCAGATATGCACCTGCTTACTACACCAAACTAAGTGAGATATTAACTACAAGATCACCAAACAAAAGACCCATGAGCCATGGAGGATACTGTGAATTCACATGGATCTTCTAGCTGATGATCTGCTTACCAGGAGATGAGGAGCAGGGGCAGATTACTCCAAAATCTGAGGGATGATGGTTGCATAGATGTTGTGAAGTATCAAAAGGAGGAAAGGAATAAAAGAGGCAAAAGAAAGACAAAGAATGCACATATTAGGAAAAAGTAAGGTGGTAAAGTCAGAAAGAGGACATAATAAACCACTATAAAAATGAAAAAGATTAAAAGCAGCAAAAACATAGACATATCTGAAATGCAATGACATGGACTTTTTAATACAACTAGGCAATAAAATAGAAAAAGAGAGGCTAAGAGATCAGAGATGTGGAAGATGGAAGTGGATACCTGATACGCACATAGTTGATATGTTTCAACATGGGAATGAAACAAATGAACACAAGAAATTTTTCAAAAGTATAATAAAAGTTGGCAGAGAAAAAAAGAAAGCCCTAAATCTGCAGTAGCAAAGATCACACTGTGTCCCAAGAAAAATTGCAGGAAAAAACACTATCCACACCAAAAAAAATTAAGTCATTTACAAGAGGATATGGGGAATCAGGTTAGCACATATATACTTAACAGGGATGATATCACTCCCAAGGGGACAAGAATTGGTTCTTGAGAGGGGAGGGGTGAAAAAAATCTTAGATATTATAGGTTTGTGGCCCTCCAGAAGGCTATAGTATAAAAATAAATATAAAATATATCTGTGGTATTAAAGGCTCTTTGGGAGAGGGAGCAATAATGAAAACAGAATGTGTTATATATGTAATACATATGTTATATATGTATATGTAAATAAATTAATAATAAAAATTAAAATGCTGGGTTAGCATAACCCATCCACAAAACATTCATTGCCAGAGCAATGTTTAGAGAGTCCTGGGGAGAAATAACCATGCCACCAATATTTTCAAGCCAAAGTTATCAATCATGAATACAATCATTACACATGCATTTGCAACATGCAATAAGTCAGGATACAACAGCTATAGGCTTTTATGGGAACAAATAATAGAGAAGGAAACCCAGCCAGCTAAAAGATGGACCATAATAAGTAACCAGAAATGGGGAAGCTGTGGTATTTAAGAATTGGTATTGAACCCTGAAGCCATACGAAGTTTATAAAATTTAATATGTGTTGTGAAGATAAACTAAACTTTAACATTGTGAAAATAAAAAAAATAGGGATGGACCAGGGCAGGAATTTCCCAATGTTTCATAGCAAGGAATCAACAGATCTAGCTTTAACAAAGCATTTATAGTCATACATGTAGCCACCAGAGGAATTAAAAACCAGATCATAAATCTCTCAAATTATCAATAGTAGGAGAACAACAGAACTAAAATAAAGAAAAGATATAACCAAATATAAAAGATAGAAAACAGAGAGGACCTTCAAGACAGCAGAGAAGTAAGATGTGGAGTTCAGCTTTCTCCCCACAAATAAACTAAAAATGCATCTACATGTGGAACAACTCCTACAGAACACCTACTGAATACTGGCAGAAGACCTCAGACTTCCCAAAAGCCGTGTGACTGACAGGGTCTTGGTGCCCCAGCTGGCTGTCAGGCCTGAGCCTCTGAGGAGGGAGAACCAAGTTCAGGACATTGGACCACCAGAGACCTCTCAGCCCCACGTAATATCAATCAGTGAGAGCTCTCCCAGAGACCTGTCTCAACACTAAGATTCAGCTCCACTCAATGACCAACAAGCTCCAGCACTGGAAACTCCATGCCAAACAACTAGCAAGACAGGAACACAACCCCACCCATTAGCAGAGAGACTGCCTAAAATCATAGCAAGTTCAAAGACACCCCAAAACACACCACTAGAAGTGGTCCTGCCCACCAGAAAGACAAGATCCAGCCTCATCCAGCAGAACACAGGCACAAGTCTCCTGCACCAGGAAGCCTACACTACCCACTGAACCAACCTTACCCACATGGGGGCAGACACCAAAAACAACAGGAAATATGAAGTGGCAGCCTGAGAAAAGGAGATCCCAAACACAGTAAGTTAAGCAAAATGAGAAGACAGAGAAATACGCAGCAGATGAAGCAGCAAGGTAAAAACCCACCAGACCTAACAAATGAAGAGGAAATAGGCAGTCTACCTGAAAAATAATTCAGAGTAATGACAGTAAAGATGATCCAAAATCTTAGAAATAGAATGGAGAAAATACAAGAAACGTGTAATAAGGACTTAGAAGAACTAAAGAGCAAACAAACGATGATGAGGACACAATAAATGAAATTAAAAATTGTCTAGAAGGAGTCAATAGCAAAATAACTGAGGCAGAAGAATGGATAAGTGACCTGGAAGATAAAATAATGGAAATAACTACCACAGAGCAGAATAAACAAAAAGAAAGAAAAGAACTGAGGACAGTCTCAGAGACCTCTGGGACAACATTAAATGCACTAACATTCGAATTATAGCGGTCCCAGAAGAAGAAGAGAAAAAGAAAGGGACTGAGAAAATATTTGAGAGATTATAGTTGAAAACTTCCCTAATAGGGGAAAGGTAATAGTCAATCAAGTCCAGGAAGCACAGAGAGTCTCATACAGGATATATCCAATGAGAAACATGCCAGACATATTAATGAAAGTATAAAAAATTAAATACAAAGAAAAAATATTGAAAGCAGCAAGGGAACAGCAACAAATAAAGGGAATCACCATAAGGTAAACAGCAGATCTTTCAGCAAAAATTCTGACAGCCAGAAGGGAGTGGCAGGACATATTTAAAGTGATGAAATGGAAAAACCTACAACCAAGATTACTCTACCCAGCCAGGATCTCCTTCAGATTCGATGGAAAAATTAAAACCTTTACAAACAAGCAAAAGTTAAGAGAATTCAGCACCACCAAACCACCTTCACAACAAATGCTAGAGGAACTTCTCTAGGCAAGAAACACAAAAGAAGGAAAAAACCTACAAAAACAAACCCAAAACAATTAAAAAAATGATAATAGGAACATACATATCAATAATTACCTTAAATGTAAATGGATTCTTTTTATGGCTGAGTAATATTCCATTGTATATATGTGCCACATCTTCTTCATTCATTCATCTGTTGTTGAACACTTAGCTTGCTTCCATGTCCTGGCTATTGTAAATAGAGCTGCAATGAACATATTGGTACATGACTCTTGTTGAATTATGGTTTGCTCAGGGTATATGCCCAGTAGTGGGATTGCTGGGTTGTATGGTAGTTCTACTTGTAGTTTTTTAAGGAACCTCCATACTGTTCTCCATAGTGGCTGTATCAATTTACATTCTCACCAACAGGGCAAGAGGTTTCCCTTTTCTCCACACCCTCTCCAGCATTTATTGTTTGTAGACTTTTTAATGGCCATTCTGACCCGTGTGAGGTGATACCTCATTGTAGTTTTGATTTGCATTTCTCTAATGATTAGTGATATTGAGCAGCTTTTCATGTGCTTCTTTGCCATCTGTATGTCTTCTTTGGACAAATGTCTATTAAGGTCTTCTGCCCATTTTTGGATTGGGTTGTTTGTTTTTTTGTTATTGAGCTGCATGAGCTGCTTGAGTTATTTGTAGTGAAGTGACAGACCTAGAGGCTGTCATACAGAGTGAAGTAAGTCAGAAAGAGAATAACAAATACTGAAAATGGATTAAATGCTCCACACAAAAGACATAGACTGGCTGCATGGATACCAAAGCAAGACCCATATATATGCTGTCTACAAGAGAACCATTTCAGACTTAAGGACACATACAGACTGAAAGTCAGAGGATAGAAAAAGATATTCCATGTAAATGGAAATCAAAAGAAAGCTGGAGTAGCAATTCTCATATCAGACAAAACAGACTTTAAAATAAAGATTATTACATGAGACAAAGAAGGACACTACAAAATGATCAAGAGATCAATCCAAGAAGAAGATATAACAACTGTATATATTTATGCACCCAACATAGGAGCACCTCAATACATAAGGAAAATGCTAACAGCCATAAAAGGGGAAATCGACAGTAACACATTCATAGTAGGGGACTTTAACCTCCCACTTTCACCAATGGACAGATCATTGAAAATGAAAATAAATACGGAAACACAAGCTTTAAATGAAACAAGATGGAGTTAATTGGTATTTATAGGACATTCCATCTAAAAACAACAGAATACACTTTCTTCTCAAGTGCTCATGGAACATTCTCCAGGATAGATCATATCTTGGGTCACAAATCAAGCCTTGGTAAATTTAAGACAATTGAAATCATATCAAGTATCTTTTCCAACCACAATGCTATAAGACCAGATATCAATTACAGGGAAATAAACGGAAAAAAATACAAACACATGGAGGCTAAACTGTACACTACTAAATAGCCAAGAGATCACTGAAGAAATCAAAGAGGAAATCAAAAATACCTAGAAACAAATGACAATGAAAACATGACGAACCAAAACCTATGGGATGCAGCAAAAGCAGTTCAAAGAGGGAATTTTATAGCAATACAATCCTACCTCAAGAAACAAGAAACATCTCAACTAAACAACCTACCCAATACCTAAAGCAAATAGAGAAAGAAGAACAAAAAAACCCCAAAGTTAGCAGAAGGAAAGAAATCATAAAGATCCGATTAGAAATAAATGAAAAAGAAAAGAAGGAAACGATAGGAAAGATCAATAAACTTAAAGCTGGTTCTTTGAGAAGATAAACAAAATAGATAAGCCATTAGCCAGGTGCAACAAGAAAAAAAGGGAGAAGACTCAAATCAATCGAATTAGAAATGAAAAAGGAGAAGTAACAACTGACACGGCAGAAATACAAAGGATCATGAGAGATTACTATAAGCAACTATATGCCAATAAAATGGACAACCTTGAAGAAATGGACAAATTCTTAGAAAAGTACAACCTTCCCAGACTGAACCAGGAAGAAGTAGAAAATATAAACTGACCAATCACAAGCACTGAAATTGACAGTGTGATTAAAAATCTTGCAACAAACAAAAACCCAGGACCTGATGGCTTCACAGGTGAATTCTATCAAACATTTAGAGAAGAGCTAACTTCTATCCTTCTCAAACTCTTCCAAAATATAGCAGAGGGAGGAACACTCCCAAACTCATTCTATGAGGCCACCATCACCCTGACACTAAAAGCAGACAAAGATGTCACAAAAAAAGAAAACTACAGGCCAATATCACTAATGAACATAGATGCAAAAATCCTCAACAGGGCTTCCCTGGTGGCGCAGTGGTTGAGAATCTGCCTGCTGATGCATGGAACACGGGTTCGTGCCCTGGTCTGGGAAGATCCCACATGCCGCGGAGCGGCTGGGCCCGTGAGCCATGGCCGCTGAGCCTGCGCATCCGGAGACTGGGCTTCGCAACGGGAGAGGCCAAAACAGTGAGAGGCCCACGTTCCAAAAAAAAAAAAAATCCTCAACAAAACAGTATCAAACAGAATCCAGCAGCACGTTAAAAGGATCATACACCATGATCAAGTGGGGTTTATCCCAGGAATGCAAGGATTCTTCAATATA
>NW_020172934.1:276360-276985 GCF_003031525.2 Neophocaena asiaeorientalis asiaeorientalis
TAATCAATGAATTTGGTAAAGTAGCAGGATACAAAATTAATGCACAGATATCTCTTGCATTCTGATACACTAATGATGAAAAATCTGAAAGAGAAATTAAGGAAATACCCACATTTACCATTGCAACAAAAAGAATAAAATACCTAGGAATAAACCTATCTAAGGAAACAAAAGACCTGTATGCAGAAAACTATAAGAAAATGATGAAAGAAATTAAAGAAATTAAATTAATTAAAGATTAAATTAACTTAAAGAAATTAATTTAATTAAAGAAAGAAATTAAACAGATGGAGAGATATACAATGTCCTTGGATTAGAAGAATCAACAGGGCTTCCTTGGTGGCGCAGTGGTTGAGAGTCCGCCTGCCAACGCAGGGGACACGGGTTCGTGCCCCGGTCTGGGAAGAATCAGGAATAAAGATGCAATCATAGAGAATGGACTTAAGGATACAGGGAAGGGGGAAGGGTAAGTTGGGACAAAGTGATAGAGTGGCATGGACATATAAACACTACCAAATGTCAAATAGATAGCTAGTGGGAAGCAGCCACATAGCACAGGGAGATCAGCTCGGTGGTTTGTGACCACCCAGAGGGGTGGGATAGGGAGGGTGGGAGGGAGGGAGAC
>NW_020172934.1:277296-283858 GCF_003031525.2 Neophocaena asiaeorientalis asiaeorientalis
GTAAGCATTAGACAGAGAAAAACATAAGACAACAGCATTGAAACATGTTATATATGTATGCGAAATACAATAAACCCTTCAAAGATTCTCCAATTGGATTTAATAAATAAAAACTAATGATATGCCTTACTCAGTCATTCAGAAATATTAAAAATAAAATGACATTACAAGTAATTCTGATTTTTTCTTTTTTTGTATTTATTTGTCATGTCTTTACCAGATTTCCAGGCAATAAGCATTAAACAAGACAAAAGAGTATTTTATCATTACAATAACATTCAATCTACAATGAAGAAATAACTAGTGTTCTATTTTACATTCCAATTATTGTAACATCAGAGTACGTAAAGCTTTAAAAGCAGGAAATTTAAGGAGATTCCTCCAAACACAGGAGGATTTTAATTTATTTCTCTCAGCCCCACTCAATCAACTACTCAAAACGAGTGAGGATATAAAGAATCTGGAATCTAATTCATTAGATTAACATTTTTATATCTTCAGCCCTGAACACAAAATAGACCCATTCTCAAATACTTGCTAAAATGTTTACAAAATGTAACCATTTATTAGGCACCAGAAAAAAATCAAAAAACAAATAGTAATTGTAGTTAATGACCATGATCTCCGGTTATAATGCAATTAAAGTAGAAATTATTAACTAATAAAACCAATTACCTGAAATGTTATAACTCCTTGACAATTATGATCATAATTTATTTATTGACTCCACAAAGTTGCAGAATATCTAGCAAATAATAGTACTGAAAATACTATTTTCATTGTAAAACCCATTGTAAACAGTTAAAGCTATGCACAGGTGAAAACATACAAGTCTATACACCTGCATTGCTAGACAAGAATTCAATTTAATAATTTTAAAAGGATAAAATGTAAGGAAAGGGGCTTCCCTGGTGGCACAGTGGTTGAGAGTCTGCCTGCCAATGCAGGGGACACGGGTTCGTGCCCCAGTCTGGGAAGATCCCACATACCGCAGAGCGGCTAGGCCCGTGGGCCATGGCCGCTGAGCCTGCGCGTCCGGAGCCTGTGCTCTGCAACGGGAGAGGCCACAACAGTGAGAGGTCTGTGTACCGCAAAAAAATGAAAAAAACCAAAAAAAAAAAACGTAAGGAAAGCAAAAGAAACAAACTATTTCAGATAAAAAGCAGAAATTGACAGATTCTAAAACAGAAGAAAGTAGAATTAATCAGTAAAACCAAAAGGTGGTTCTTAGGGGGAAAAGTAATTAAAGATAAACCAGCTGTTAGTCTAAACAAAAAATAAAAAGGAGAAAGCACAAACACAAACAATCAACAATGATACTGCGGGAGAAGATATCAACAATGAAAGAAAGACTCATATGCCTAAGATATTAAAAAGGATTATGAGTACTTTTGTGAAAACTCTGTAAAAATAACATTGAATTTCAAGATGAAATGGATAGTTTTTAAGAAGTTATAAATTATCAAAATTGAGAGCATTCTTCTTTTTTTTTTTGGCCACACCACACAGCACGTGGGATCTTAGTTCCCCACCAGGGATCCAACCCATGCTGCCTGCAGTGGAAGCATGGAGTCCTAACCACTGGACCACCAGGTAATTCCGAGAGCATTCTTAATTTCTTTCATGACCATAGATTTGTTAATCTTCTTCTGAGATCACAGCTCCGCACATCCCCACCCCCAAGAAAACTAGGCCGAAAAAGATTGGCAAATGCATTGGATTTGAATCTTCAAGGAACAAAAAATGTGATATTATTTTTATTCTTTCAAAGCATAGAAAAGAAATAAGAAACCTTGCTAATTAACATCCATGCAAAAATCTCTAATGTAATATTAGCAAATAGAATCCAGTGGAACATTAAAAATATCTACATATATCATGACCAAGTACAGTTTATTGAGAAAGGAAAGGATGATTCAAGAATAATTAAAAGCCATGGCCTTCCATCTGCTATTGACCAGTTTTTCCCTGGACCCATCTCCTCACTGATCCCCTACCGTCTAAGTTCATTCCTTCTCACTTTCTCCCTATCATCCCTCCATAGTCAATCACCTATACTGTTGACAGAGTTAGCCTCCTAATACTCCTAATGAATCTATATTTTGTTGTTTCCCTATTTACACTCCATCAGAGATTCTCCACAGCCTTCAAAATAAAGTTCAACCCCTGACCATGGCATGTGAGGGAGGCTCTGCCCACCTCTCTAGCTTTGTTTCCAGCCTACACACACGTGGTTGGTTCTCTAGCCACCACAAAGTATTTGGAGATCCTCAACTCTTATTACTGTTTCTGGCCTCAGTGCTTCCCCATATACTGTGTCCTCTCCATGAAACACTCTTCTTCCTCCTCTTAGCCTCCTACTCGGCTTATTCTGGCATCATCTCCTCCATGAAGGCTTCCTCCACTAGGCTGACTTGGTCTACTTGTCCAACTCCCCCACAGCACCCTGTTCAGACCTCAGAGGAACTCAACACAGTGCACTGGAAGTGCTGGTTTGCGTGGCAATCTCCCATGCTGCACCTTAACCTCCCTCAAGACGAAGAGTTTCCTTTTATCTCTTGCACTGAGCACATGCCTGGCATGTGGCAGACACTAAATAAATGTTGAAGAGATGAGTACTTCCCAGTCAGGTAGAAAATCATCTCCAGATCAAGAAAGTCACTACAAGTGGTTAATGAAATCACTGAGAAACAGGATTACTTTGGGGGCTTTGCTTAGAACTACTCCACGCTGGCTTTTGAACATAAAGTTTTTTAAAGATTGTCACCACTTGAGGGATAGATGATTATCTCAGAGGACGGTGCTTTCACGAGGTGTCTTCCTATACTTGGGAGGATCAGAAACTCAGAATTTCATAGCCTGAAGGTGACAGAATGCTGAAGAGTAAATGACTCATCTAAAAATTCAGCTTGGAATAAGCACAGATAGATTTTGCCATTACTGCCCAGGGAGCACACCTGTACACAAAGCTCCCTGATTTGCCATTCTAGAAGAGGAGCTTCCCACTCCCACACATCACATTGTTTTACACTGCAGTAAGTTCATGGTCCTTACTTCCCTCACTCACTGGAAGCTGTCACAGTGTTTCTCAGCAAGGTTGCATCTGCGTTTCTGAGTCCTAGATTCTTGGACATTCCGGCTTCAACTGCAATTCCAGCTGCATACATTTTATATAGTTTCTTTTCCCCTGCAATTTTATTTAAAGACTACTTTCAAACTTTTTGGCAGGAAAACACTCTGATTTAGGCAACTCTTATTTTACAGATGAAAAACATGAGGCCAGATAGATTAGCTGAGTTTGCCCACACCATTAGTTATTAGAATCCAGAACCATAATACAGATACCAAAATCCTAGACACAATGTTCTTTGTTTGGGGAGAATAATACTTGTACTTATTTCTATTTTGCTGTAATGGTCTAATATAGCACAAAAGTCAATGTGCTCATTGTCTGAGTCTCTTTTTTTTTGTTTGTTTTTTTTAACATCTTTATTGGGAGTAAATAGAGCTGCAATGAACATTTTGGTACGTGACTCTTTTTGAATTATGGTTTTCTCAGGGTATATGCCCAGCAGTGGGATTTCTGGGTCATACAGCACCAGCTGCTATTTTATTCAATTATCTGACATGGGAAAGTTTCATATTTTCTAAAGTATTACTCAAAGACAAGATTTTAATCCCTAAAACTAACCAGATAACACGCACGCTCATATGAAGTTACCAGACCCATAGTTCACGTAAGCTGGAAACTACCTAGCAGAGTTCTACACTAATGAACTCCATTGTCAGTAAGTCACAAAACATTAAAATGCAACAGAAAATGAGGAAAGTTAACTTCAGGGTCCACCAGTGTGTTCATTCCAGAACCATCTGTGCATCTGCTGCATGATGAGACTCTGTGTTGGGCAACATTTAAATTACTGGGCAGCCCTACCATAAAGACCATATGCTTACAAGTGAATAAGAGCTGTCAATACAAGAGTCATTAACTGCTTGGCAGAAGAATCTACTCTGAGAAAAAACTTCTGTAAAAAGTTTTTGTTTTCCCATAGACTGTCATAAGATTGTAGGTTTTGATCAGTTGCTTTCTTGGTGGTTTCTGAGATGTTTGTAGAGGGTGGGGGAGAGGCAAGCTGAAAATGTTAGAAAGGAAGTTCTTTCTAAAGACCTTATAAAAAAGACCTACACTGGGGCTAAAGCACAGTGATCACAGGTAACCACAAACCAAGTCGCCTTCCCATGTGGCTTGCTAGAGACCTTCAGTTATGCTCTCAGACCCTGTCGAACCACCCTACAGTTTCACAAAGCTATGGACGAAGTGGAAGATGGCACTAGAGGAAGTATATTATAGTGAGTCTCCTATACTCTATTTCAGTTTTTACCACACACATGCTACTAGATATGCCTTTTGTGTGCTAAAAAACACAGTATAAATTTTTCCACTTTACTCAGGTCAAAAACTCATTACAATGTCATTTCCTGCCAAGTTATACCTTACGAAAGAGGCAGTTTTTTCCACCTCTTTTATATGGAAATTATTACACTCTTTAAAATCATTTTGTGTTTGTTTTCCCCCATCAGACAGGGAGCAATTTTGTATATTCACTGTCTAGCACAGCACCTGGCACATAATAGGCACTCACTAACTACTGAAAGGAGAGGAGAGGGGAGGAGAGGAGAAAAGAAGAAATAGCAACTGAGTCATCAGGATGAGAGCAATGTAGGAAACAGGAAAAGGTATAGACCAGATGAGTTGTGACTTTATTGCCATCAGACAGGGGCTGTGGAACCTCAGTCCTGATGAGAGAAAATTGAAGACTGACATCAAGATGCACGGTACACTTTCAAATTTTGTTCTGTAAGTGTATACATATAGTAAACTTTACACCATTTTCATTTCAGAATGTAAACTCAAAAGAATCTGTTGAAATAATAAAGGCTGGAGAGGGTGTGGAGAAAAGGGAACCCTCCTACACTGTTGGTGGGAGTGTAAACTGGTGAAGCCACTATGGAGAACAGTATGGAGATTCCTTAAAAAACTACAAATAGAATTACCATGTGACCCAGCAATCCCACTACTGGGCATATACCCAGAGAAAACCATAATTCAAAAAGAGTCATGTGGGCTTCCCCGGTGGCGCAGTGGTTGAGAGTCTGCCTGCCAATGCAGGGAACACGGGTTCGTGCCCTGGTCCGGTAAGACCCACATGCCGTGGAGCGGCTGGGCCCGTGAGCCATGGCTGCTGAGCCTGCGCGTCCGGAGCCTGTGCTCTGCAACGGGAGAGGCCACAACAGCGAGAGGCCTGCATACTGCAAAAAAAAAAAAAAAAAAAAAGGCATGTACCACAATTTTCATTGCAGCACTATTTACAATAGCCAGGACATGGAAGCAACCTAAGTGTCCATTGACAGATGAATGGATAAAGAAGATGTGGCACATATATACAATGGAATATTACTCAGCCATAAAAAGAAACGAAATTGAGTTATTTGTAGTGAGGTGGATGGACCTAAAGTCTGTCATACAGAGTGAAGTAAGTCAGAAAGAGAAAAGCAAATACCATATGCTAACACATATATACAGAATCTAAAAAAAAAAAAAAGGGTTCTGAAGAACCTAGGGGCAGGATAGGAATAAAGACGCAGACATAGAGAATGGACTTGAGGACATGGGGAGGGGGAATGGTAAGCTGGGACGAAGTAAGAGAGTGGCATGGACATGTAAACACTACCAAATGTCAAATAGATAGCTAGTGGGAAGCAGCCGCATAGCACAGGGAGATCAGCTCAGTGGTTTGTGACCACCTAGAGGGGTGGGATAGGGAGGGTAGGAGGGAGATGCAAGAGGGAGAGGATATGGGGATATGGGGATATATGTATACATATAGCTGATTCATTTTGTGATACAGCAGAAACTAACACACCATTGTAAAGCAATTATACTCCAATAAAGATGTTAAAATTAATTAATTACTTAATTTAAAAAGCTAAAAACAGAGTCATCATATGATCCAGCAATCCCACTCCTGGGCATATATCTGGAAAAGACAAAAACTCTAATCTGAAAAGATACAGGCACGCCAATGTTCATAGCAGCACTACTTAATAATAGCCAGGACATGGAAGCCACTTAAGTGTCCATCAACAGATGAATGGACAAAGAAGATGTGGTGTATATATACAATGGAATATTACTCAGCCATAAAAAGAATGAAATAATGCCATTTGCTGCAACATGGATGGACTTAGAGATTATTGTGCTAAGTGAAGTAAGTCAGAGAAAGACAAATATCATATGATATCGCTTATATGTGGAATCTAAAAAAAAAAGTGATACAAATGAACTTATACACAAAACAGAAATAAGCCCACAGACATAGAAAACAGACTTATCATTACGAAAGGGGAAAGGGGAGGGGAGGGATAAATTAGGAATTTGGGATTAACATATACACATTACTATATATCAAATAGATAACCAACAAGGACCTACTGTATAGCACAGGGAACTATACTCAATATTTTGTAATAACCTATAAGGGAAAAGAATGTGAAAAAGAAT
>NW_020172934.1:283953-284480 GCF_003031525.2 Neophocaena asiaeorientalis asiaeorientalis
AACTAAATCACTTTGCTGTACACCCAAACTAACACAACATTGTAAATCAACTATACTTTAATTTTTAAAAAAAACAAAATATACGGCCTGAAAAATAAAAAGAAAATGATACTCCAAAAAAAAAAATGATGTGGCATATATATACACAATGGAATATTACTCAGCCATAAAAAAGAATGAAATAATGCCATTTGCAGCAACACGGATGGACCTAGAGATTATCATGCTAAGTAAAGTCAGAAAGAAAAATATATGATATCACTTACTTGTGGGATCTAAAAAAATAATACAAATAAACTTATTTACAAAACAGAAACAGACTCACAGACATGGAAAACAAACTTACAGTTACCAAAAAGGAAAGAGGCGGGGGAGGGATAAATTAGGAGTTTGCGATTAACAGATACAAACTACTATATATAAAATAAACAAAAAGGGCCTACTATATAGCACAGGGAACTATATTCAGTATCTTGTAATAACCCTTAATGGAAAAGAATCTGAAAAAGAATATATATATATAACTG
>NW_020172935.1:0-124 GCF_003031525.2 Neophocaena asiaeorientalis asiaeorientalis
TGATTGTACGTGTTAGGGTACGTGTTAGTGTTCGCGTACGGCTTAGGATTAGAGAATGGGTTAGGGTAAGGCTTCGGATAAGGGTTAGGGTTAGGGTTAGGGTTAGGGTTAGTGTTAGGGGACG
>NW_020172935.1:869-1129 GCF_003031525.2 Neophocaena asiaeorientalis asiaeorientalis
GTTAGGGTTAGGGTTAGGGGACGGGGACGGTTTAGGGTACATGTTAGGGTACGACAATGGTTTAGTGTGAGTGTACATGTTAGGGTATGGGTTAGTCTTAGCATACGTGTTAGGATTAGGTGACGGCTTAGGCTTAGGGTTAGGGTTAGGGTTAAGGTTAGGGTTAGGGGACGGGGACTTTTAAGGGTACAGGTTAGGGTACAACAATGATTTAGGTTTAGCGTATGTGTTAGGGTACGGGTTACTGTTAGCGTATGGGT
>NW_020172936.1:0-572 GCF_003031525.2 Neophocaena asiaeorientalis asiaeorientalis
AGCTCTACACTGCTGTCTACAAAAGTGATGACTAAAGTCTTCATATACATCATGATGTTTCAAGTCTTTATATGCATCATTTTTATCGTTTAGAAATCTTCCTTATTATAATAACAACTTGGAATTGGAATATAATTGGCATTAACTGATCTGATTCTAGCAGAAAAATATGGGGCTTTGACACCCAATAGAGTTAAAAGTCTCCTTCATTAATCTATGTGCATGACCTTTTTGGTATTTTGTAATCTCAGTGAGTCTCATTTCGTTCAACTATTAAATAGTGAAAATAATACTTTTCTTAAGGGTGTTAGGAGAATTAAATAGGATAATGTGCATAAGATTATACCCAATAAGTATTAGTTTTCTTTCTCAAAGTAAAATATGTGGACCTTGCCAATTTTAGTCTAAGTGAGAATTAACAACTTTATGATTGTCAAGGCTAGGTTATGAATAGTGAAAAATGACTTAAAAACTGTGTAGCCGGGCTTCCCTGGTGGCGCAGTGGTTGAGAGTCCGCCTGCCGATGCAGGGGACGCGGGTTCGTGCCCCGGTGTGGGAGGATCCCACGTGCC
>NW_020172936.1:652-1598 GCF_003031525.2 Neophocaena asiaeorientalis asiaeorientalis
GGGGAGAGGCCCAGGGGGGGAGAGGCCCGCGTACCGCAAAAAAAAAAAAAAAAAACTGTGTAGCCATGCTGTTGTTTCAAATGTGATCTCTATGCAGACATGGGCCATATCTGTTTTGTTCAACAGTGCCTAGGACAATGAAAGTGATAATAATACACCTACTATCACCTTAGACTGTGGAAGGATGTTATGGCCAGTAGAAGACTGCAATTCTTGGGTGAAAAGCATGCAGAATTCTCTAGTGTGCTCATTTCAAGTTTTTGTTTTTTCAAAGTTACAAGTTCATGTTTAAAAATCATTATAGTTCACAAAGGTAAATAATAATATCATGACATCTATTATGACAAAAGTACAGGATTTTAAAAAATCTTTGCAGCCAATATTCTGATAACTCTCTGAATCTGAGCTGTATCTCTAAACTCTTATACTGTAGTCTAAGTAGAAGTAATATATTCTTTCACCTATTTAGAAAATTAAAGTATTATTAAAGAAACCATGTACAACTGAATATGTTGGATGGAAGATATTTTATTTTAAGCATAATTAGGTATTAATTTAAGTTTATTCCTTTTAGTAGATTTAGTTAAAACTTAGTCATCTGATTGAATGAATATATCAATCTTCTTTAAAAACTTATTATGAAATAAATAGATAGAAAATTAAAGTATTATTAAAGAAACCATGTACAACTGAATATGTTGGATGGAAGATATTTTATTTTAAGCATAATTAGGTATTAATTTAAGTTTATTCCTTTTAGTAGATTTAGTTAAAACTTAGTCATCTGATTGAATGAATATATCAATCTTCTTTAAAAACTTATTATGATCTGTATTGAGATATGATGGGGCTAATAAATGATATTATAAAGACAGGAAGATTCCAAAGAGAAAGGTAAGAAAAATGATGAGCTACTATGTTACCAAACCTACAAGTCAGGTAAGAT
>NW_020172937.1:0-281 GCF_003031525.2 Neophocaena asiaeorientalis asiaeorientalis
ACCCTAACCCTAACCATAAACCTAACACTTACCCGAAGCCTGAAACTAACCCGTCCCAATTCCTAATCCGTACGATAACAATAACCAGTACGCGAACACGTACGCTCACCCTAAACCGTTGTCATAACCTAACCTGTCCCCTAAACCGTCCCCGTACCCTAACCCTAACCCTAACCCTCACCCAAAACCTAACCCTTACACAAAGCCTTACCCTAACCCGTCCACTAATCCTAACGCGTACGCTAAAACTAACCCATACCCTAACACGTACGCTCACCTTA
>NW_020172937.1:369-648 GCF_003031525.2 Neophocaena asiaeorientalis asiaeorientalis
AACCCGTCCCCTAATCCTAACCCGTACGCTAACACTAACCCGTACCCTAACACCTACGCACACCCTAAACCGTTGTCATACCGTGACCTGTCCCCTAAACCGTTCCCATCCGCTAAACCTAACTCTTAACCCTAAACCTAACACTTCCCCGAAGCCTTACCCTAACCCGTCCCCTAATTCTAACCCGTACCCTAACACCTATGCTCACCCTAAACCGTTGTCGTATCGTAACCTGTCGCCTAAACCGTTCCCGTCGCCTAACCCTAACCCTAACCCTAA
>NW_020172938.1:0-627 GCF_003031525.2 Neophocaena asiaeorientalis asiaeorientalis
GAGAGGCCCGCGTACCGCAAAAAAAAAAAAAAAAAACTTTATCTTGGTTTTAAGTTTTAATGAATATTGATATGTTTACATAATTACTGTCATAAGGAAGACCCAATTTTAGGTCAGCTTTCTTCATTCTTTCTTTATTAAGCATTATTTTATTTTGCTCCATCATCTTGTAATTATAAGATAGTAACTGTGTCACTTTCTACTAAGTGGATATAATTTCCTAAACTGTTTTCCTATTGTTAACAATTAAAGGTGTTTCCAATGTTTTGTTATTACAAATGACATGACAATGAGCATCTTTATATAATAATTTTCTGGATTATAAATTATTTATCGGCATAAGCTTCCAGAATGAGAATTAATGTGTAAAAAGCTATTAACATTTTTATCTTGCTAGACATTGCCAAATTACTTGTCAAAAGATGGAACCAAATTATATTGCAAAAATCTTTGCCAACAGAAAATTGGTATTCCAATAAATTAATAATCACCAACTTCAAATGGATTTTCAAGACTGGAAATATTGCTCTGGCTTACAGTAAGTTCTTTCTAATTCTCCTTAAGGACTATATTCTTAGAAGCTTTCCCTACCCTCCTCAAATTTTCCTCCATCCTCTCTACTTCCTT
>NW_020172939.1:0-1097 GCF_003031525.2 Neophocaena asiaeorientalis asiaeorientalis
CAATTTTTTCCAATAAAGGAAAGCCACCTAGGAGACAGTGGGTTTAGAAGTGCTTTGGAAATGTGAAGTTACTTTATCTCTATTCACTTCATCAAGTGTTTAATGAGTGACTAATACATATTGGACGGTCAGCAGATATCTGAACATAGTTACAAAGATAGAGAAATGCTTTCTACATAGTGTGTCTAGAACAAAACTGGGGCTACATTAAAAAACTCATAAAGGACATATCCCAGTACTATCATAGGATAACAGAATCTTAAATTTGAAATAGAGCTCAGAGTATACTGAATTCAAATTCCGCCTCATACAGTTTCTCCCTTCTACAACGTTTTGACATATTACTGTTGAAATTTTGGTTAAGTACTGTACGTGAAATATTCTACCCGTAATTGGTCTAAGGCTTTGAATGTTTTAAAGAGGAACTCACCTGAGGGCTGGAAAGTTACACAAGTGACAAACAGATTGTTCTCTACCAGCTTCATCCAGAAGTCACATCATCCTCATTTACTTAAAATAGGAAGTGAAGTTCGAGGTGATGCTGTCAATTCTTCTCTCCTTCAGGCACTGAGCTGAAAGGGAGTGTTTTTGAAAGACATCCCCGATTTTCTTTAGGTCTTTGAGGCCAGTTCCTTCCAGAACAGAAGTGACCACGTGTCAGAGAAGAGCTGCTGTTGGAAGCCTTTGTTTCCACACAAGCCTGTCAACCTTGCCATCTGGTTTCTAGAGTGTACAGATATCTCCTTGCCGTTAGGAGTGCTTATTTGCCAGGCTTTCAACAGAGGATGCAGCCTTGAATCATGTGCTCTTACTGAAAACTTAGATGAAAAAACTATGATTGAGGTTTAAAAGTGAGCCTAGCCAGTTGTGTTTGTCTAAGTCAAGAGTAAGGCTGTGCAGATCACAGAGAGGGATGGGGACTTTCTGTCGCAATGTACCCTTTTCAGCATCTCGGTTACCCTGAGCCCAGGTCCCTCCTGTTGGAGTGCTGATCAGGTTCAGGATACCCCCCAAATGCTTGATATTCTCTAGAGTAACAGCCAGAAATCAGGTGGTCCACACTCTCTTTGAGGATTGGAGTGTGTTATTTTGGTGTG
>NW_020172940.1:0-14332 GCF_003031525.2 Neophocaena asiaeorientalis asiaeorientalis
ACAGAAGAAAATTAATGTCACCTGTAATCAATCCTAATGAGCACCCATACCTCCCTGAATCATTTTCATCTGCACTTGCCCAGTATTTTTCATGTGATATATATGTGAATTTTAATGTATATACTGTTTCAATATCGGCTTTTTCACACATAAATATATGATATAGATAGATATAGATGTATACATAGATATTCTTGAACTTCCTTTCATGTCATTAAATATTCTTCTAAAATAGTTTCTGTGGCTGTTGTATTCCAGTGGATGGGCTAGATAGAGAAATAGATAGATAGATGTATGCATCTATATCCATATTTAGATATAGATATATTTGTTTTCACTACTTTGTCATTATTGCACATCTGGGTGGTTTCTTTGCTTTCTTATTCAAGCCCAAGCTGCTTATATCATAGTGCATAAACCTTGCTTACATTCAAGATTATTTCCTGAACAAACATTCCTAAGAGAAGATTTGAATGGTTCAAGTTTTGAAATCTTTTTTTTTTTTGGTTCATTATTAAGCAACTGTTCACAGATATAATTATCAATTCACCCTCATAAGTACAATAACATTGTGAGAGGACCTGGAAACCTGGACGATTTTCTGGACTTGCTATAGCTGGAGCTTTTTTGTTTTTATTTATTTTAAACATTTATTTTCATACAAATAATACAGTATCATAATAGAAACCTTTTTTAATTGACAAGAAAAAAGTCAAAATCACTCCTAATTCTACCACTTGACAAAAAGAAAAACTTTGAAACACAGGAAATATGTACATAAATAATACTTTAAAAATGTAATATGTATTGTTTCATTATGGGATAATTTCACAATAATCGGTCTTTCTTATAATATTTCCAAATTATTAAATATTCTGTAATTTTGTTTTTACTTTATATTCTATATTATGAATGAGCTATAATTCATTAAACTTAGCCCCTTGTTGTATGCTTATATTTTTCTGGGTTTTCCCAGTAAGTTTAACTCTATGGGGAACACATTTGTAGCTGAATGTTTACTGACATGTGGAGATATTTAATTGACTTATATAACTTGCCAGTCTGTTGCTAAATGCTTCTTTCATCAAGATTATGTCTCTCAACAGTGTAAGAGATTGCATATTTCCCTGTTTATCTTCTTAAATAACTTAGTATTTTTTTTAAGTTTGAGAAACTGATTTGGCTTTGTGGATGTTTCTTTTATTATTTCGTTTAAAAGTGCATTGCTTGGAAAAGAGAACATATTAAATATACACAACAACCATTTTAAAGAGATTATTTTTTGCCTTTTCAGGCTTTCCCTATTTGTCAATAAAATTTAAAACAAATATAGGATCATACTGAATATATTCTGTCAAAATTTCCTTTTCAATATATTGTAAATATATCTAAAACATCTTTGGCTATTCAGTATTCTCCCACAACTCATTATCATTGTACTGGGGGATCAGAATTTTTAGAAGTGTTTCTGTACTTTGGACTTTAAAGTAGTTTCTAAAATTTCCCCATTAAACCCCAGTCTATGGTGAATAATTTTCCTGCAGAATTATTGTACTTACATAAATACATAGAAGTGATATTGAAAAGTAAAGACCTTTTAAGATTTTTTTAACTGTACCATCAGGTGGCCTGGATGTACCAATTTACACTTCAACCAATACTTTGGAAGAATGCCCATTTTTCTACACAGGTTTCTCCCTGGATATTACAAACCTTTTTTTTAAACTGATATAAATGCTATAAAACCCCTAATTTTTTGTTTTTCTTTTTCAATTTTTAAAAAATATTTTGTTTTGCTTCTTATTCAAGGAATACAGACTCATTACAAATATCACATAGCATTGATAGGCAAAATAAAGAAAATAAAAGTAGCACTGATAATATAAAGAATTAAATCTAAAACATTTAGCTATACATATATGTATATATCATATTGCATTGTATAATACATACATCATTATTACATATTATAATTTAAATATTTATATACATAAGATATCAAATCATGCTTTACATTGTTTCAAAACCTTATTCAGTATAAATAAACCTTGGTTATATTTTCTTGTTTATTTTTTCATATCATTTAAAATGGTCTCTGAACATCTATTGTGTATGTGGATCAATTCATTTCTTAATTCCTACATTGTTAGATATTTTCTTTGTTCCCAATTCTCTTTTAATTTCAGACCACTATGTTGACTACCTTTTGCCTAAATTTACAGTCACTTGCATAATTGTTTCTATAGTAAACACTCCTAGAAGAAAAAAAAGCAGAAAAAATTTATAGAGCATTTTTCAGACTATTTGTCCATAAAATTTAAAACAAGTATGGAATCAAATTTTCATTCATAAAGTTGTGTCAACTTACTCTATTATTCTGTTATTTCCAGTCTATATGTGTTACCAGTTCTTTGCCTAGGGCTCTGAACTGGGTATTAGAATTTATATTAAACTTTACTAAGTTTTCAATGGATAAAAGAATTCATAGTTTAAAATTTTCCTTGTTATAATAAACTTTTTTTTATTCACTTTTATTATTTATTAGCCTTTATTAACCTCTTTATTTGTTTGCTAGGCAAACAAATCCTAGAAATATCATAAGGTATTGTTAAACTGAGTGAATAACATGGAACATAACCATAATCCTACCTCTGGCTAAAAACTACATATAAAATGTGGTAGTATAATCCTTCACACGTTTATATATGCATATTGTTAGATGGATACATCTGTATGTACATATTCATAAATACTAATATAATGCCTGCTTTTTAAACCAAAATATCTCATAAAAATATGTCCATGTGAATTAATATTACATAATCCTTTTGACGGTTGTCACATAGTATATTATGGTATCTATAGGCCATCAATTTTGTAAGCCACATGACTTACCTAGTGGATTTTTGTTTCCAGTTTTTTCATATTAAAATAAAGCCTGTGGGAAGACTATTTTTGCAGCCATGTCTTCACAAACATTCAGGAGTATTTATTTATCATACATTTATTAGAAGTCTAACTACAAAGCAAATCACACTGTCAGAAAGACTACAAGATCATTCTACACTAACTATAATCCATTCCCAGTTTACAATTGTGTCCATTGTTTTGCATTGTTGTCTTCACTTGTAATTCTTTTTAAACTATGGGAAAAAGATATTTCAAAAGGTAAAGCATTTTCTACTTATTTTCAAAAAACGATTTGAAACTGTTTGAGTCAGAATATAATGATCTAATATAATCCTTAATTTGTGTGAGACACTAAGTGCTTCTCACGTAATAACTAATTTAATCCTTACAAAAAGCTGTACATGGTATATAGTATTGTTTTCCCAATTTTACAGATGAGGTAACTGAGGCATAGAGAGAGAGGTTAAGTAGCAGTCCAAAGTCATACAGCTAGCAATTAACACAGATAGGATTTAAACCCATGTAGTGTAGATTCATAGTCTGTGCCCTTAACTACTGAATTATAATGAAAAGAAGGCATAATGAATGTTCATAATGTTTTATGCCTCCAAATCCCTTTTTCTTATGCACATGTAAGCATATTTTAACAAAAAATATTCGAATACGTTTTCCTTAAAGGTTTTATTTAATAAAACACATCCTTAAAAATGAGAGGATGACATCATCAAGATGGTGATGTAGCTCATTCCCATCTTTAGTCCTACTCACAAGACCAGCTTGCAACTATCCATTGCTAAGACATGATTAAGAAGATCTCAGAACCCAAGAGTCAAACTGAAGCAATCCCCTGGGCCACAGAGACCAGAAGGACCATGTTAGAAGGGTAAGAGGAGGGACTACACTCTAGCAGCATTGCCTCTCCCCCAGGCTGGCATGGAGCCACACAAAGAATGCTCCCTGGGCCCATGGTTTCTCCAGTGGTAAAAAGAGAACCCAAGGTGAACATCTAGCTTCACCAGTATTGCAGGATGCTTCCTAAGAGGCTCACTCAGGTCTTGTCTCACAGGGGTCAGTGGGAGAACCTGTGAGGATTGATCACTGGGGGTAAGATAGAGACAGAAAAGTGGACCTTACAGCAACCACTGCTCAGACCTTGGCAGATAACATTCCTGCTTGCAGTGATGCCAGAGCAGAGATTCCAACCAGTGGCTCTTCCCATCTGCAGAGCTGAGCCAATGGCCCTGTGTGGCCAGGGAGCTCAGTTGGCAGTTATGCCTGATGTTGGTCTCCAGTCAACAGGCCTTAACAACTGTAGAACCTGTTCTACTGCCCCACCCAGGCAGGGAAGCAAATTTGCAGCCTTTCCCAACAGTTATACCCATTAGGAAACTTGACCAAAGAGCACTGACAGCCACAGAGCTTATTCTACAGCCTTGCTCAGGCAGGTAGCCAAGCCAGAAGCCCTGTCAAACTATTAAGCATAGCATCTCACCCCACATAACCAGGGAGCCTGAACAGTGACCCTGGGCAGGTTCAGAGCCCAGCCCATGGTACTGCTGAGATGCGAAGCCCAGCCTCCAGCTCTGGATGAACATAGCCTTTGGCCCTGCCCAGGCAGGGAGCCCATCCAGCAACCATGCCCAATAAAAGAATATAGCCCACATCACCACCTGAGGAGAGAGCTTGAAATGTGATGCCACATGACTGCAAAGCATTTTGCACATTCTCTAGCCCACCGAACTAAAAGATGCAGCAACCCTCCCCTTCACCCCACCAACCAGATAGCCCAGCCAGCAACCTTACCCAAGAGCAGAGCAGAGAACACCCAGTGGCCTACCTGACTGAGAAGTCCAGCCTGTGGCCCCACCTAGCTTGGGGGCACAGCCTGTGGCCCTGCCTGATATCAGAGCACAGCCCAAGCCTTCTTCTGATTATGAAGCCCTGCCTGCAGCCCGAACTGAACACAGAGTCCAGCTAGCAGGACCACCTGGTCTGGAAATATAGCCAAATACCCCACCCAACCAGGAAATATTTTGGATCTCAACCCACAGCCTTACCCAATTGCAGAGTCCACCGTTTTCACCACCCTGCCTGTGAACACAGCCTATGACCTCACCTGGTAAGAGGTAGTTGCAGAGCCCAGTTAGTGGTCTCACCTGACCATGGAGGCAGTGGCTTCACCCGACTAGAGATCTCAGAGACAATCCTCACATGCTCACAGATTTTACCAGCTTGATCCATCTAGTTTCCCAAGCTGAACAGACTTGTGAAGGTCTTTTCATGCTGAAGCAAACTTATAAAGTACTGAAAACAAGATCATTTACTCAAATGAGCAGATACTAATGCAAGGGATCAAGAATCATGCAGAATCAAGTAATTATGACTCCACCAATGGAAACTAATACAGTTCCAATAACTGATCTCAAAGAAATGGAGATCTGTGTATGAACTGTCTTACAAAGAATTCAGAATAATCATCTTAAACTTTAGTGAACTACAAAAACACACAGATGGACAACTACATGAAATTTAGGAAACAATGCGTGAACAAAATGAGAAGTTCAACAAAGAAATAGACACCAACAAAAATCCAAAACAAACAGAAATACTAGAGCTGAAGAATGCACTAACTGTACTGAAGAATTCAATAGAGAGCTTCAACAGCATACTCAACCAAGGAGAAGAATAAGAGAGACAGAATAGAGAGCCCAGAGATAAACCCATCCTTATATAGTCAAGTAATCTTTGAAAAGGGCACTAAAAACACGCAATTGGGAAAGGATAGCCTCTTCAATAAATGGTGTTCGGAAACTGAATGACCACATGTGAAAGAATGAAAGTGAACTCCTATGTTACACTGCTCAAATATTAACTTGAAATAGATTAAAGGCTTAAATATAAAACTGGAAATTGTAAAACTCCCAGAAAAAGGAAAAGGTTTGGAAAAAAGATCCTGACATTGATCTTGGCACTGATTTTTTGCATATAACACCAAAAGCATAGGCAACCAAAGCAAATATAGACAAGTGGAATAATATCAAACTAAAAAGCTTCTGCACAGCAAAGAAAACAATCAGTAGAGTGAAAAGGCAACCTACGGAATGGGAAAAAATATTTGCAAACTATATATATGATAATTTCCAAAATATACAAGGAAACCATACATCTCAATATAAAAATAACAATAAATTTTAAAAGGGACAAAGGACCTGAATATATATTTTTCCATAAAACAATATTCAAATGGTCAACAGGTACATGAGAATATTCTCAACATCACTAATAATCAGGGAAGTGCATATCAAAACCACAATGAGATATCACCTCACACTATTGAATGACAATTATCAAAAAGATAAGCAACAACAAGTGTTGGCTAGGATGTGGAGAAAAGGGAGCTCTTCTACACTATTGGTGGGAATGTAAAGTGGCACAGCCATTATGGAAAACACTTTGGAGGTTACTAAAAAAGTTTAAACTAGAGCTACTATACGATTCCTCAATCCCAATTCTGGGTATACAGGCATATCTCGTAGATGTGCCTTCAAATCCAGACCACCACAATAAAGAGAATATCACAATAAAGTGAGTTACACTCATTTTTTGGCTTCCCAGTGCATACAGAAGTTACTTTTACAATATAATGTAGTCTATTAAGTGTGTAATACCATTATGTCTAAAAAAACAATGTACATACCTTAATTTGAAAATAGTTTATTGCTGGAGGGAGGAAATCAAGATGGCAGGGTAGGAGGACATGGAGCTCATGAAACCCCCCCATGAACACATCAAAAATACATCTACATGTGGAGCAATTCTCACTGAAAAAAAATACTGGAGTCTGGCAGAAAGAGTCTTATAAAACAAAGGCTGTAAGAAAGATCCACATGGAATCAGGTGGGAAGGGAAGAGAGGTGATCAGGCCAGGACGTGTGTCCCTGGAAGGAGACACAGTAGAGGAGATGGATTACATAGGCTTGGAGATCCTCCCTGGAGAGTGAGTGGTTTGAACCACATATTGGGTGTCCCAGCCCTGAGGTCCCAGAAAGGGAGGACAAGTCCCCTTAGTTGGTTTGAAAACCAGTGAGACTGACAACAGGGCCGTTAGAAATCTAGACTCCACATGGGAAGAGCACACACACTCATTTGCTTACTCTCAAAACAAGGCAAAGGAAACAGATTGAAACTGCCTGAGACTCTAGCCAATTTCCCATGACTGCTCCAGTGTGTGCCCCAGCCCAGCCAACCCCAATCCTTCCCCTCTTGCTGCATGGGGCAGCTCAACACAAGAGTGAAGGCTGCCTCAGCTGAGGAAAGTGCACAGTTGTAGGGGACAGAGCCAGCTCGGAACTGGAATGACATCCACACAGGGCAAGGGCAGCCATTTATTGGCCTTCATGGGGGTGGCAAATTGGAAGTGGTCTAGAGCTCTGACTGGTGCTGGGATGGCCCCAGCACATGCCCTGACTATGCTGAGTGCCCACTCTGGCCCTTCTTACTCTTCCACTACTCTCTTCTCTGGCAAAGATGCCAATGCTGGGAGGAGGGAGAATGCACACTCAGAGGAAAGAGAACTAGCTCAGAAATGACCCTCAGGGATTCTGCTCCAGCAACTGAGAGCCTGACTGTGCCCCCAATATGGTGATGTTGGCCAATGAGTAGAGGCAGAGTCCCAGCTCATACCTGGCTCTGGTTCTAACCTCTCACCTCTCCCAAGGTGAGAGCTGCCAGCACACCCTGAGGGAGGAAGTGATTCATGCTCACTTCAGATCCAGATTCCCATCAAGGCCACTGGGCACATGCAGACTGCATAGGGATGCTCCCACACAAGGATACCCCTTCAAGACTGGACTAAGTAACTGTTTCACCTAATTTCATACAGACAGAGAAGTTAAGCAAAATGAGAGGGCACAGAAATTTGTTTCAAATGAAAGAACCAGAAAAAAAATCCCTGAAAAGAACAACTAGTGAAACAGTGAGAAATAACTTACCAGATAAAGAGTTCAATGCATTAGTAATAAGAATGCTAACTGGATTAGAGAAAAAATAAATGAACACAGTGATCATTTTAACAAGAAACTAGAAAATATAATAAAAAGAATCAGATTTGAAGAATACAATAACTGAAATGAAAAATATACTAGAAGGAATTAACAGCAAACTAGATGATGCAAAAGAACACACAAGTGATCTGGAAGACAGAATAATGGAAATCACCCAGTCAGAACAGCAAAAAGAAAAACAAATGTAAAAAATGAGAACAGTTTGAGGGACCTCTTGGGTAACATCAAGTATACCAACATCTGCATCATAGGGGTCCCAGAAGGAGAAGAAAGAGAGAAAGGTGTCAGAAATGAATTTGATGAAATTATGGTTGAAAAATTCCTGAACCTGAAAAAGGAAACAGATATCCAGGAACAAGAAGCACAGAGTGCCAAAGAGGATGGACCCAAAGAGACCCACACCAAGACATGTCATAATTAAAATGGCAGAAGTTAAAGAGAGATTCCTAAATATTGCAAGAGAAAAACAGAGACACATAGAAGAGAACTCATATAAGTCTATCCATAGATTTTTCTGCAGAAATTTGCAAGTCAGAAGGGAGTGTCATGATATATTTAAAGTTCTGAAAAGGCAAAACCTACAACCTAGAATAATCTACCCAGCAAAATTATCATTCAGAATTGAAGGAGGGATAAAGAGCTTCTCTGACAAGCAAGAACTAAAAGATTTCATCCTATTAAAATGACTTTAGAAGTATTGAAGGGTTTTTATTAAGTGGAAAAGAAAAAGTTACAACAAAAAGTAAGAAATAGTAGAAAGGAAAAATTGCAATGGTAAAAAAAAGATAAAATAAAGGCTGCAAATCAGTCATGTAAGTAAACTATTACAAAGATTAAAAGATGAAAAATTATAAAATTAACTACAACTACAATAAACAGTGGAGAAATGAACATGAAGATATAAAATATGACATTAAAAACACAAAATGTGGGAGAGGTGAGTAAAATGAAGATCATTTAGAAAGTGTTTGAACTTAAATAATTATGTTTTAAAAAAGGAGATATAGGTCATGTACGATCCTCATGGCAAGCACAAATCAAAATCCTACAATAGATACACAAGAACTAAAAGAGAAAGGAGCAAACCATATCACTAAAGAAAATCATCAAACCACAAAGGAAGAAACTAAATGAAGAAAAGAACAGAGAATTACAAAAACAACCAGAAAAACGAGTAAGTAAGTGACAATAAGTACATACCTATCATTAATCATTTTAAATGTCAATGAACTAAATGCTCCCATCAAAATATGTGGGGTGGCTGACTTGATTTAAAAAAAACAGATCCATCTAGATGCTGCTTAAAAGAGACACACTTCAGAGCTAAAGAAACACACAGACTGAACACGAGAGGATGGAAAAAAATATTTCATGCAGATGGAAATGACAAGAAAGCTGGTGTAGCAATACTCATATTAGACAAAGTAGACTTTAAAACAAAGTCTACAACAAACGGCAAAGGAAGGTATTATATACTGATAAAGAGATCAATACAAGAAGAGGATATAAAATTTCTTAAAATATATGCACTTGAGCTATAAAAAGAAGGAAATCCTGACATTTGCGACAACACTGATGAATCTGAAGGACATTATGCTAAGTGAAATAAGCCAAGCAGGGGAAAACAAATATGTATGATCTCACTTTTATGTGGAATTTTTTAAGAAAAAGACACACTCATTGAAACAGAAAGTAGAATGGTGGTGACCGAGGAGTGGGGGTTGGGAGAAATGGGGATTATGTTGGTCAAAGGGTACAAAATTTCAGTTATGAATAAGTTTTGAGGATCTAATGTACAGCACAGTGAATATAGTTAATAATATTTTATTGTACACTTGAAATTTGCTCAGAGTAAATCTTAATCATTTTCACCACACCAAAAAAGGTAACTATGTGAGGTAATGGATATGTTAATTAACTTGATGGTGGTAATAATTTCACTATGTATATGTATATTAAATCCTCACGTTGTACACTTTACACATATACAGCTTTATGTGTCAATTATACCTCAATAATCCTACAAAAATAAAATAAAAATTTGAAACTTTTTCTCTGTGAAAGTCACTGTTAAGAGAATGTAAAAGCATGCCAGAGGCTAGGAGAAAATATTTTCAAACCACATATCTGGTAAGGGACTTGTATCCAAAATACTCAAAGAACTCTTAAAGCTCCACAATAAGAAAACAAACATTCTGGGACTTCCCTGGCAGCCCAGTGGTTAAGATTCCATTCTTCCACTGCAGGGGGCACGGGTTCAATCCTTGGTCGGGGAGCTAAGGCCCCACATGCCCCACGGCACAGACAAAATTTTTTTAAATAAATAAATAAGATGAAAAACATTCCAATTTAAAAATTGGCAAAATATTTGAACAGAAGCCCCAATCTAAAAATATATGCAGATAGCAAATAAGCACATGAAAAGATGCTCAGCATCACAGGTCATTAGGGAATTGAAAATTGAAACTACAATGAGATCCACCACACACATACTATAGAATGGTCAAAATCCAAAACACTGATAACAACAAATGGTGGCAATGATGAAGAGAAACAGACACTGCCATCATAGCTGCTGGTAATACAAAATGTAGCAAGAACATTTGGCAGTTTTGTACAAAGCTAAACATAGGCTTACCGTAAGATCCAGAAACACTGCTCCTAGGTATTTACCCAAATGAGTTGAAAACATGTCAACACAAAAACCTGCATATAAATTTGCATAGTGCCATTATCCATAATTTCCAAAATCTAGAAACAACCAAGATATCATTCAATAGGTAAATAGATATACTTTCATACTGTAGAGTGGAATATTTTTCAGTGTGAAAAAGAAATGAGCTACCATGCCACAAAAACACATGGAGGATACTTAAATGAATTAAATACAAAATCAGTCAGTCTGAAAAGACTACATACTATACTATTCTAACTATATGACATTCCAGAAAAGGCAGAACAATAGAGACAATAAAAATATCAGTGCTTGCCAGGGGTTCTGTGGGAGGGAGAGAAGGACGGATAGGTAAAGTACAGAATGTTTTTGGTGAAATTATTCTCTATGGGACTTTAATGATGGATACATAACACTATGCATTTGCTAAAACCGATAGAACTGAACAACAAAATTAATAAAACATAGTGTATAGATCTTTGTTAATGATAAGGTATCAGTATTGCTTCATTTATTGTAATAAATGTACCACACTAACAAGATAATAAGGGGAACTACTGTGCATAGAAGGACTGAGTTATATAGGAATGCCCTGTTTAACCTGCTCAATTTTCCTGTAAATATAAAAGAGTTCTACTATATAAAGTCTATTAATTCTGAAAAATCAAGGCTGCTATGATCATAGGATAATCCTAATCTTAAAGATTATTAATTTGGTACACATTGTCAGAAGAATTCATAGATAAAAATATCTTTAAGATTTTTAAAGCTATGAAATATGAATTTTGATGATTCCACAATTGAGCTGAATGCTCTTATATTTGCATTTTAATCTGGAATTGTAAAATATCAAGATAAATGGTAAAATACATTCTAAGTGAAGAAAAATTAAAATCTTAAGATTAAAAAAAATTGCGATTTACCTTAGCATCTTGATGGTTTCTTATTATAATCTCCAATTGCAATTTATTATGGTTGTAGTAATATATACTCCTATCAACACTGGAAGACTCTTCATTGCCATAAACAAACTTGATCACTTATTATTAAAACTGCTTTTGAACTTTATGAATTGGATGGTCTTAAATGATAGCTTTAGGTTTTTTGGTTTTGTTTTGTTTTATCTTTATTGGGGTATAATTGTTTTACAACTTTGTATTAGCTTCTGCTGTATAACAATGTAAATCAGTGATATGTATACATATAACCCCATATACCCTCCCTCTTGCATCTTCCTCCCACTCTCCCTATCCCACCCACCTAGGTGGTCACAAAGATCTCCCTGTGTTATGCAGCAGCTTTCCACTAGCCATCCATTTTACATTTGGTAGTGTATATACGTAAATGCTACTCTCTCACATTGTCCCAGCTTAGCCTTCCCCCTCCCTGTGTCCACAAGTCAATTCTTTACATCTGAGTCTTTATCTTTATACCTCTCCTGCCCCTAGGTTCATCAGAACCATTTTTTTTAGATCCCATATATATATATGTTAGCATACAGTATTTGTTTTTCTCTTTCTGACTTACTTCACTCTGTATGACAGACTCCAGTTCCATCCACCTCACTACAAATAACTCAAGTTCATTACTTTTTTATGGCTGAGCAATATTCCATTGTATATATGTGCCATAACTTCTTTATAAATTCATCTGTCGATGAACACTTAGGTTGCTTCCATGTCCTGGCTATTAAATAGTGCTGCAATGAACATTGTGGTACATGAATTTTAAAAAATAAATGTATTTATTTATTTATTTTTGGCTGCATTTGGTCTTCATTGCTGTGGCTGAGATTTCTCTAGTTGCAGTGAGCAGGGGTTATTCTTCGTTGCAGTGTGTGGGCTTCGCATTGTGGTGGCTTCTCTTGCTGCATGGGATGGGCTCTAGGTGCGAGGGCTTCAGTAATTGTAGAACGCAGGCTCAGTAGTTGTGGCTCATGGGCTCGAGAGCACAGACTCAGTACTTGTGGAGGACAGGCTTAGTTGTTTCACGACAGGTGAGATCTTCCTAGACCAGGGTTAGCACCCATGCAGCCTGCACTGGCAGGAGGATTCTTTTTTTTAACATCTTTATTGGAGTATAATTGCTTTACAATGGTGTGTTAGTTTCTGCTTTATAACAAAGTGACTCAGTTATACATATACATATGTTCCCATATCGCTTCCCTCTTGCGTTTCCCTCCCTCCTACACTCCCTATGCAACGCCTCTAGGTGGTCACAAAGCACCGAGCTGATCTCCCTGTGCTACGTGGCTGCTTCCCACTAGCTATCTATTTTACGTTTGGTAGTGTATATATGACCATGCCACTCACTTAGTCACAGCTTACCCTTCGCCCTTCCCATATCCTCAACTCCATACTCTAGTAGGTCTGTGTCTTTATTCCCATCTTACCCTTAAGTTCTTCATCACATTTTTTAAAAATTCCATATATATGTGTTAGCATACGGTATTTGTCTTTCTCGTTCTGACTTAATACACTCTGTATGACACACTCTAGGTTCATCAACCTCACTACAAATAACTCAATTTCATTTCTTTTTATGGCTGAGTAATATTCCATTGTATATATGTGCCACATCTTCTTTATACATTCGTGTGATGACGGACACTTAGGTTGCTTCCATCTCCCGGCTATTGTAAATAGAGCTGCAATGAACACTTTAGGACATGACTCTTTTTGAATTATGGTTTTCTCAGGGTATATGCACAGTAGTGAGATTGCTGGGTCATATGGTAGTTCTATTTGTAGTTTTTTAAGGAACCTCCATACTGTTCTCCATAGTGGCTGTAACAATTCACATTCCCACCAGCACTGCTAGAGCATTCCATTTTCTCCAAACCCTCTCCAGCATTTATTGTTTCTAGATATTTAGATGATGGCCATTCTGACTGGTGTGGGATGATATCTCATTGTAGTTTTGATTTGCATTTCTCTAATGATTAATGATGTTGAGCATTCTTTCATGTGTTTGTTGGCAATCTGTTTATCTTCTTTGGAGAAATGTCTATTTAGGTCTTAATCCATTTTGAGCTTATTTTTCTGTATGGTGTTAGGGAGTGTTCTAATCTCATACTTTTACATGTACCTGTCCAGTTTTCCCAGCAGCAATTATTAAAGAGGCTGTCCTTTCTGCACTGTACATTCCTGCCTCCTTTACCAAAAATAAGGTGACCATATGTGCGTCGGTTTACCTCTGGGCTTTCAATCCTGTTCCATGATCTATATTTCTGTTTTTGTGCCAGTACCATAATGTCTTGATTACAGTAGCTTTGTAGTATCACCTGAAATCGGGGAGCCTGATTCCTCCAGCTCCGTTTTTCTTTCTCAATATTGCTTTGGCTAAATTCCCTGTTGTGCTTTTCCTCCCTTTCATCCCCTCAGTCCATGTCCCCACAGCCAACAGCAGTTCTTGCTCCAGGCCTGTTCTCCAATCCCCATGCTCCAGCTCCCAGCCTCCTTGCATACCTGTGAACACACATGCCAGTCCAGGTCATGTAGGGCCACAGTATGGACCATCTGTGTACTTGTCACTTTTTCCTGTCTGCCACTGATTGGCTGTTTCACGCTCTTCTGACAGCTTCAAATACTTCTGTCCCAATCAATTTCCCCCTCAAAGAGAGGGTTTCCCCATAGGAGAGGGGTTTTCCCCAAATTCAGGACTCTCTCCTCTGCTTCAGCTCCCC
>NW_020172941.1:0-481 GCF_003031525.2 Neophocaena asiaeorientalis asiaeorientalis
TTCCTAGATATTTTATTCTTTTTGGTGCAATGGTAAATGGGTTTTCTTGATTTCACTATCAGATTTTTCATCATTAATGGATAGGAATGCCAGAGATTTCTGTGCATTAATTTTGTATCCTGCTACTTTACCAAATTCATTGATTAGCTCTAATAGTTCTCTGGTAGCATCTTTAGGATTCTCTATGTATAGTATCATGTCATCTGCAAACAGTGACAGCTTTACTTCTTCTTTTCCAATTTGGATTCCTTTTATTTCCTTTTCTTCTCTGATTGCTATGGCTAAAACTTCCAAAACTATGTTGAATAAGAGTGGTGAGAGTGGGCAACCTTGTCTTGTTCCTGATCTTAGTGGAAGTGCTTTCTGTTTTTCACCACTTAGGATGATGTTGGCTGTGGGTTTGTTATATATGGCCTTTATTATGTTGAGGCCTTTATTATGTTCCCTCTATGCCTACTTCCTGCAGGGTTTTTATCATAAA
>NW_020172942.1:0-380 GCF_003031525.2 Neophocaena asiaeorientalis asiaeorientalis
GACACAGGCTTGCTGAATGGATACAAAAAAAAGATCCATATGTGTGCTGTCTACAAGAGACCCACTTCAGACCTATAGAAACACATACAGACTGAAAGTGAGGGGATGGAAAAAGATATTCCATTCAAATGGAAATCAAAAGAAAGCTGGAGTAGTAATACTCATATATATATATGCACCTAACATAGGAGCACCTCAATACATAAGGCAACTGCTAACAGCTATAAAAGAGGAAATCGACAGTAACACAATAATAGTGGGTGACTTTAACACCTCACTTACACCAATGGACAGATCATCCAAACAGAAAATCAATAAGGAAACACAAGCTTTAAATAGCACAACAGACCAGATAGATTTAATGGATATTTATAGGACAT
>NW_020172943.1:0-175 GCF_003031525.2 Neophocaena asiaeorientalis asiaeorientalis
ATCTGATCTTTATGATTTCTTTCCTTCTGCTAACTTTGGCACTTTTTTGTTCTTCTTTATCTAATTGCTTCAGGTGTGAGGTTAAGTTGTTTATTCGAGATGTTTCCTGTTTCTTAAGGTAGAATTGTATTGCTATAAACTTCCCTCTTAGAACTGCTTTTGCTGCATCCCATAG
>NW_020172943.1:537-751 GCF_003031525.2 Neophocaena asiaeorientalis asiaeorientalis
ATTTATTTTCATTTTGGATGATCTGTCCATGGGTGAAAGTGGGGTGTTAAAGTCCCGTACTATGAAAGTGTTACTGTCTATTTCCCCTTTTATGCCTGTTAGTATTTGTCTTACGTATTGGGGTGCTCCTATGTTGCGTACATAAACATTTACAATTGTTATATCGTCTTCTTGGCTCAATCCCTTAATGCTATGTAGTGTCCTTCTTTGTCTC
>NW_020172944.1:0-1013 GCF_003031525.2 Neophocaena asiaeorientalis asiaeorientalis
ACACATCAGTGTATACATGTCAATCCCAATTGCCCAACTCAGCACACCACCATCCCCACCTCACTGCAGTTTCCCTGCTTGGTGTCCACATGTTTGTTCTCTACATCTGTGTCTCAACTTTTCCCCTGCAAACTGGTTCATGTGTACCATTTTTATAGGTTCCACATACACACGTTAATATACAATATTTGTTTTTCTCTTTCTGTCTTACTTCACTCCGTATGACAGTCTTTAGATCCATCCACGTCTCAACAAATGACTCAGTTTCGTTCCTTCTCATGGCTGAGTAATATTCCATTATATATATGTACTACAACTTCTTTATCCATTCACCTGTCAGTGGGGGTTTAGGTTGCTTCCATGACCTGGCTATTGTGAATAGTGTTGAAGTGAACATTGGGGTGCATGTGTCTTTTTGAATTATGGTTTTCTCTGGGTATATGCCCAGTAGTGTGATTGCTGGATGATATGATAATTCTATTATTAGTTTTTTAAGGAACCTCCATACTGTTCTCCATAGTGGCTGTATCAATTTACTTTCCCGCCAACAGTTCAAGAGGGTTCCCTTTTCTCCACACCCTCTCTAGCATTTGTTGTTTGTAGATTTTCTGATGATGCCCATTCTAACTCGTGTGAGGTGATACCTCATTGTAGTTTTGATCTGCATTTCTCTAATAATTAGTGATGTTGAGCAGCTTTTCATGTGCTTCTTGGCCATCTGTATGTCTTCTGTGGAGAAATGCCTATTTAGGTCTTCTGCCCATTTTTGGATTGGGTTGTTTGTTTCTTTAATATTGAGCTGCATGAGCTTTTTATATATTTTGGCAATTAATCCTTTGCCCGTTGATTCATTTGCAAATATTTTCTCCCATTCTGAGGGTTGTCTTTTCGTCTTGTTTATGGTTTCCTTTGCTGTGCAAAAGCTTTTAAGTTTCATTATGTCCCATATGTTTATTTTTTTATTCCCATTACTCTAGGAGGTGGATCAAAAAAGATCTTGCTGTGATTTATGT
>NW_020172945.1:0-466 GCF_003031525.2 Neophocaena asiaeorientalis asiaeorientalis
TCCGCACTTTTAGCCGCGGCTCACGCCCGTCTCTGGAGCTCGTGTAGGTGGCGCTCTGAATCCCCTCTCCTTGTGCTCACCAAAACAATGGTCTCTTGCCTCTTGGGCAGCTCCAGACTTTTCCCTGGACTCCCTCCCGGCTAGCTGTGGGGCACTAGCCCCCTTCAGGCTGTGTTCACGCCACCAACCCCAGTCCTCTCCCTGGGATCCGACTGAAGCCCGAGCCTCAGCTCCCAGCCCCCGCGTGTCCCTGTGGGTGAGCAGACAAGCCTCTCGGGCTGGATGGTGAGTGCTGGTTGGCCCTGATCCTCTGTGCGGGAATCTCTCCACTCTTCCCTCCGCACCCCTGTGGCTGCGCTCTCCTCCGTGGCTCCGAAGCTTCCCCACTCCACCACCCGCAGTCTCCGCCCGCGAAGGAGCTTCTGGTGCGTGGAAACCTTTCCTCCTTCACAGCTCCCTCCCACTG
>NW_020172946.1:0-493 GCF_003031525.2 Neophocaena asiaeorientalis asiaeorientalis
AAAAGAAAGCTGAAGTAGCAATTCTCATATCAGATAAAATACACTTTAAAATGAAGATTATTACAAGAGACAAAGAAGAACACTACATAATGACCAAAGGGTCAATCCAAGAAGAAGATATAAAATTTGTAAATATTTATGCACTCAACATAGGAGCACCTCAATACATAAGGCAAATGTTAACAGCCATAAAAGGTGAAACTGACAGTAACACAATCATTGTAGGGGAATTTAATACCCCACTTTCAAGAAGAGATAGATCATCCAAAATGAAAATAAATCACAGGCTTTAAATGACAACAAGATGGACTTAATCAATATTTATAGGACATTCCATCCGAAAACAACAGAATACACTTTTTTCTCAAGTGCTCATGGAACATTCTCCAGGATAGATCATATCTTGGGTCACAAATCAACCTTGGTAAATTTAAGAAAATTGAAATCATATGAAGTATCATTTCCGACCACAACACTATGAGACTAGATATCA
>NW_020172947.1:0-5847 GCF_003031525.2 Neophocaena asiaeorientalis asiaeorientalis
GGAGCAGGCAGGAGGCTCTGGGTGAGTCGGCGGGAGGGGCGCCTGGTGGGCCGAGGGGAGAAGGCGGTGCCTGGGGAGGACCTCTATCCCCTCAACTGGGGCTGGAGCTCTCCAGCTGAGCAGCTTCCAGAGCCTCCAGAGTGTACCTGCCCCCCTTACCCCCCAAGCAGCAGGCATGGCCTGAGAAGTGGTGGGCCAGGGGGCGGGACCTGACTTTTTTCACTGAGTCCTGTCTGCCCTGGGGGGAGGGGTAGAGTCTCCAGCGATGGCCACCCTGAACCTAGGGCAACTGGCCAGCCCCCGGGGTAGTAACAGTGGCACTTTCCTGTCCTTTAGACCCTCAGGGCCTGGGGTGGTCCATCGTCGTGGATCCACAGGCTGTGCCCCCTTTGGACTGTTCTCTTGGATGGACTGTCCTCTGCAGTGTGGGGACCAGCCCAGTAGCCACCATCTCTAGCTCCAGCACAGCGTGGGCGTCAAGGTAGGGGTGGACCTAGGTCTGCCCAACACTGTCTGCTACTTACCCTGGACCTGACAAGGGGGTGGAGGTCAAGGGTGGGAGGATCCTGAGCTAGGATTCCTGGCTCCACCCCCCTGCCCCACCCACAGGGCCCTCCTTTCTGTGCTCCACTAGGGATGCGGCTCAGACCTCTGGCAGCAGCCACGCATCCAGGTCCATTGCAACCAGCTCCATTGCATCATCCAGGCTCCTCCTTGCCTGGCAGGACCACCACCATCACCATTCCCTCCTACCTCTGCTGGCACCTACACAGCAGGGGAGTCACTGTCCCCTTAACCTTGGGCAGCTGCTGCCCCCTGCTGTGTTCCCAGCACCACTGGAGCCCTTGGTGGGGGAAGGGAGGATGGCCTAAGCCCTGGGGAATGGAAGTGCTCAGTTGCCCTGTGATGGAACTCCAGAGCCCTCGGGGGACTTTTAGGCAGCTGGGCCCCTCAGAGCTCTCGCGGGAGGTAGTCTCAGAGCCCTGGGAAGTGGGGCCAAGCCTGAAGGGGAGTGCTGGGGGCGGTCCAGAGCCCTTGGGAGCTACAACTCTTTGGGAGGGGGGCGTCTAAGAGCCCTGGGGCAGGAAGCTTGAAGCCACCCAGGAGCCTGCAGACACCCTCTCTCTGCTGCATGGTGATCAATGGATGTGGTTGCCCTTGGGGAATAATGAATGTGAACAGGGAAACTATGTCACCTGGGTGGGGACTCTTTCCTCTCTTCTCTCAGACACCACAGTGGTTGCCAAGCACACCTAGCCTCCTCCTCTTTCCTGGAACAGATCAAGGACCTGAGGCCTGGAGAGGACCATTCCACCCGGAGGCCACGCCATCTCTCTCCCCTTCCTTGGGAGGGCCCAAGCCCAGCTCCCCTTGCTCCCATGCTGTCCCTCTCCGCCCCAGCTACTCCACAGGGTATCAGCGAGTCAACCTCACCACGTCCCTAGGCTCCACTTGCCTCTCCGCCAAGACCTGGTGGGGCTCCAGCTGAACAGCAGTGCCAGGTAGTGAGAGCCTATGGGGGAGCTGCATTCACAGGCTTGGTCCCTCTTCCCAACATACTTGATTTGGGATCCGTTGCTGAAGCAAGATGTCTCACCATGCCGCCCTGGAGTTCTGGTGCACTGGCAACCTGACTACCTCTTCTGTACCCCCACCCCCATTCAGGTTCATTGATCTGACCATCAGGCCTTATTGCCACCAATGAGAAGGCAGCACCCCCTGCCCATGCCCACCACCCACCATGAAGCAAACAAGTCTCAGCTCTTGCACTGGGATGGCAAGGGGCAGAAGCTGGAGACCTGGGGAGTCCATGCCACAGTTGGCTGGGTGCTGGGGGAGCCAGGTGGGAGGGGCTTGCAGCAAACAAAGGAGGCTGAGCCTGTGGGAGGGGTAAGAAAATTAGAAGCAATTTTTTCATCCTTTTTTGTATATATTTTAAAAAATATATATTTTTTTCCTTCCTTTGCGGTACACAGGCCTCTCACCGCTGTGGCCTCCCCCATTGCGGGGCACAGGCTCCGGACGCACAGGCTCAGCGGCCATGGCTCACGGGCCCAGCCGTTCCGCGGCATGTGGGATCCTCCCGGACCGGGACACGAACCCGCGTCCCCCGCATCGGCAGGCAGACTCCCAACCACTGCGCCACCAGGGAAGCCCTAAAAATATTTTTTTTTTAAAAATATATTTTTTGGCTGCGTCAGGTCTTAGTTGCGGTACAGAATATCTTTAACTGTGATGTTCGGGCTCTTCATTGCGGCGTGCGGGTTTTTCTCTCTCTAGTTGTGGCGTGGGCTCCAGGGTGCGTGGGCTGTCTCGTTGAGGTGCATAAGCTCAGTAGCTGTGGCACGCGGGCTTAGTTGCCCCACAACATGTGGGATCTTAGCTCCCCCAGCAGGGATGGAACCCGTGTCCCCTGCATTGAAAGGTGGATTTTTTAAAAATAAATTTATTTATTTTTGGCTGTGTTGGGTCTTCGTTGCTGCATGTGGGCTTTCTCTAGTTGTGGTGAGTGGGGGCTACTCTTTTGTTGCAGCGCGCGGGCTTCTCATTGCAGTGGCTTCTCTTGTTGTGGAGCACGGGCTCTAGGCTCACCGGCTCAGTAGTTGTGGCTCGCAGGCTCTAGAGCGCAGGCTCAGTAGTTGTGGTGCATGGGCTTAGTTGCTCCGCGGCATATGGGATCTTCCTGGACCAGGAATATGAACCCGTGTCCCCTGCATCGGCAGGCGGATTCTTAACCACTGCGCCACCAGGGAAGTCCCAGAAGGTGTACTCTTTACCACTGGACCACCAGGGAAGTCCCATCATTCTTTTTTGTTTATTTTAAATGCACAGAAAAGTGTGTATTATTATTTTTTTTGCGGTACACAGGCCTCTCACTGTTGTGGCCTCTCCCGTTGCGGAGCACACGCTCCGGACGCGCAGGCTCAGCGGCCATGGCTCACGGGCCCAGCTGCTCCGCGGCATGTGGAATCTTCCCGGACCGGGGCACGAACCCGCGTCCCCTGCATCAGCAGGCGGACTCTCAACCACTGCGCCACCAGGGAAGCCCTGTGTTATTTTTAAGAAAACACCCGCCCAAGAAAAGAAAATGGGGAGACTAGGATGCATCAGAAAGAAATGTCCAGGAGCTTCGGTAGGATGGCTCCAGTCCCAGCCCTGACCAAAGCTCACCATGCAGCCATAGACAGCCAAGAGCCCCCAAAGGCTCAGGAGCCCCGAAAGGCTCAGGAGCCCATGGTGTACATGCAGGTGAGAGGCCAGGCTCTGCCAAGTCCTGCCACCTGTAGCAAGGAGCCGGTCAGAGGTGAGAGGGACTGATGCTAGGCCCCCACACAACGAGGTAGCCCTTGTGGTGCCTCCGATTCCCGCTTGTTTACACGGAGCCAGCCTCTCCACGCTTTACTGCCCTCTACTGGCAGTGCAGAGCCAGGACGCACGGCCTCTTGTGGCAATCTACCCTAGGTTTCCTTCTTTGAAAATTATGAAATAACCACAGCAGAAAACCTGGCAATAAGAAAGAATATAGCCAGGTGAGGAACTGGTTTACCGAAAGGTGATGGAGCACTCCAGAGTACTAAGAGCCTTCTCCTGTAGCATCGAACAATCAGCTTTCCAGCAGAAATGGCTCACCAAGCAGATGCCTCGTTTCCTCTTCACCCCCACACCCTTGGACACCAAGATTGGCCTCTGCTGGAGAGTTAAACACCCATAACTGACATCGTGCAAGCAGCCTCGCCTGCATTTCCAAGTGGGTTCTCCGTGTGACAGTTGTTTTTATGAGTAGTTACAAGAGCTTTGGGTAACGAGTCAGGGAGTGGACCCCAAAAGCAAAGCACAAGTATGTCCACGGGTAGCATGTGATCCCTACCCCAAGCGCAAAGGAAGAAAAGAAGAACCAACAACGCCAGATGGCAATTCTGGAGGCCCAAGGCCTGGAGGGCCTTAGCAGGGGGCAGCCCAACCCCTCCCCACATTAAAGGGAAGAACCCACACGTTAAAAATAAACGGTCTTTTTATTGTCCACGAAAACAAAGTCGGGGTGTCCTTTGGTTAATCCCCCCCAATGAGGTGACAATGAACAGGAGGCATGCAATGATGACACCCACGTTCTCCTCTCCAGAAGGCTCTTGCCCTCCTAGGCCCTAAGGGTCAGAGGCAAGTAGGGCCAGGAGGCTCCAGAGGAACACCTGTCCAGGCCCACCATGCTGCAGAGGCCCAGGCCTGCTGCCTCCCTGACAGGACGAGGCAGGGGAAGCAAACACTGCCCCTGTCCCAGTACCCCCAAGCTAGAACACGCAGAAAAGCCCCAACCCCCCTCCCCCAGAAAACACTGCTAAGGCAGTCAGCCAGGACTTCCAAGAGCAGCTGGCCCCAAGCCACGAAGCCAGAGCATTAGGGCTCCGCCCGGAAGGGGTCGCTACCCTAGGCCTGCATGCAGTGGTAAACAAAAAACAGGAAGGCAGCGAAGATGAGAAACAGGAGCATCTGGCCCCAGAGTGGGACCTGGTGATCCTGGCCCAGAGCAGCCCCAGGGGCCCGCTTTTCTGGCCGGATGGCACGGCGGGCGAGCCACGAAGGAGGAGATGAAGGCGAGGACACGGCAGAGGTGGAGGAGGAGGTGGGGTAATAGGACAGGCCCAGGGAGCTTCTGGAGACGTTGGAAACAGGGCGGTAGTGTGCGATGCTCTGGTAGGCACTGTCCCGGCCATACGCGGGGCGTTCCCTGAGGCAGAGAGGGGAGCAGATAGGCCGGGAAGGCCTGAGCCCAGAATCAGCCCCAGTCCCTCGCCCTCCCTACTACTCACCTATCCTTGCCCTCCTCTTCAGAAGAGAAAAGATTGTCATCGTGAACCTATAGAAGTGAATCAGGGTAAGGATACTGGCTGGCAGGGTCAGCGTGGCGCTGTCATACCCCTCAGCCCAAACTTCCCTGCCAGCCTATTCGGAACACTGCTTCAAGGCCTGGGCCTTGCCACCCTCCAGCACCCTTCTTGCTTCCCGGCCTTATGTCTGTGGGGCCTTGCCACTTGCTAAGCGACTGTGCCAGCTGCCTACACCCTACTTTCTGCCCCAGGATTCTCAGAGAGAGTTCAAACCTAGATCCCAGGCAAGGGTGCAGGGCATGTACCGGGCACTCCAGTCAAACAGTTCTGACAGCCCCCCACAAAAAGGCCCTGACCCGGCAGGTGTCTGCTGACCCCACCTCTCCCTGGGGGCTCTCGGAGCCACCATTTGCACCCAGTGGCCCCCTTGATTTATCCAAACCCCACAATCACCCCCTCAGGTTGTACCCAAGTACAGGGTGCCCAAGAGCCAGCTCACCTGGTGGTGAAAGGTGTCAGCATCTGAGAGTGAAGCCGAGGGCTGGCGGAAGCCCTTGGACGTGCCCACAGACTCAGGCTCCCCGTAAGTCCTGGTGGTCAAGTAACTCTCCTCACAGCAGTCATAATTATAGCCTTGGGAAGGGGGGCAGCGGGGAAGAGGGAGCAACGGTGTCCCCACCTGGCCAGATGGCCCTAATCTGAATCCCATTTGGGGGCCTGTGACTCGGTTTCTCCCCTCCAGGACTACTGCAGGACGGTGGGGGTTGAGATCTCAGGTTCTCCCTGACACTGGAATGAAGGTGTCTGGGTGCCCACCCCACCCCTGCCTTTCTCTTGCTCTGGTAAAGTAAGGCGTCCTCTTTCTTGGGCAGATCGTACATATCCGAGTCCACGGACGCAGAATCTAAGTCTGAATGGGGGAGGGGCCAGGGCCATTCGCCTCCAAGGTTCACCTCCCCTTTCCCCTGTGCCCCTCCCGGCCAGCGCCCCTGCCACCCCCTCGCGACCCCTTCGTCCCAAACCC
>NW_020172947.1:5996-9683 GCF_003031525.2 Neophocaena asiaeorientalis asiaeorientalis
CTCCCCACCGCCTCCCTCCCTCCCCGCTCCACCCGGGAGGAAATGGGGCACTGGGCCAGGAGGCCACCAGCACTCCAGGAGCCAGCAGCCTTGGAAGGGGCCCGAGCGTGCCGATGCGCGCTGGCACAGGGCACGGTGTGATGCATGCAGACAGCGAGTGCCCGCCTCACCCACCAGCACGGGCCCCCAGGACAGGGGGGGCCAGGGGACCGAAGGGGACAAACCACGGAAGGCTGCCAAGGCCTGCTGGGGAGCCGGGACTGTCACCAGGAGTTGGTGAGGGGCTTGGTCAGTAAAGAGCTGCCCTGTGGAATTTGGGAAGGAGATGACAGTCACGTTCTAAACAAAGGCAGCTGATGGAGTGTGGGGGAACTGAAGTGCTCCTCCCGGAACTGGGAGCCTGGGGAGGAGGTTCTCATAGATGACGGCTGGTACCTGGGAGAAGACCAGGCAGGAAGGCTGGCCCAGGTGGCGAGGGTCACAGACCAGTTCTGCGTGGAGGTTCGCTCATGGGGTGGAGAGAATATAGGGCCCTGGTTTGACCACACACAAAGACCCTCAGAAAAGTTGCTGTAGGCTGGGTTTTGGAGTAAAGATGAGGCCTGCTCTGTCTCCCAAAATATGAAGGCCCCAGACATGCATGGCAGTACAAGGGGGCAGAGCCCAGGGCAGGGCAGGGTCTTGCTGCTTATCTCAGAGCAGGAAGGGAGATGGCGTTTGGGCTCTGGGCCGCTCAGAGTTGGCCTCCTGGAATTTGCAGTTTTGGCAAGATCAGATTCCCCAGTACCTCTCCAAGCCTTCTGCAGTGCTGGCCCCTGTCCCAGAGGCTGTCCTCCCCATGCCACCCCTCCCCATACAGACCCAAGCTGTTTCCTTATGAGGTCAAGGAATTCTAAGTTTGCCTTCTCCCCTAGGAACAACCCCTCCCCCGGCACCTGCCTTGGCCCTCTGCCTTTTATTTCCCTCTCCCCCAGTTGCCCCGCTATGAGGTCCCACCATGGATGGCACCAGGAGTCTGACTTGTGATGGTCCCCTGCACACAAGCCCACCTGGAGCCCAAGTCCAGCCCCATTTGCAAGCAGACCCATCCCAGACCACCAGAAAACAGGCGAGCCCTGGACCGTCAGAGCTGAGAGGCCCTCGGCACCACCCCTGTCACACAGAGGAGGAATTGGGGACCCAGAGAGGGAGGAGACTTGCGCAGGGGCCCCGAGTGCAATTCATTCATGGATGTTCCCCCAGCCAGTACCTAGCCCTCGAGGTCCTAACCCGGACAGTGTGGCCCAGCGGGGTTTCTGAGTCAGCAGAGGAGCTGTTAGGGGAAATCTGGGGCCTTGAGGGGAGTCTTGCTGGGAAGAGTGGGCTTGGAAGCCACCGATTCCAAGTCAAGAACAAGAAGACAGTTTCTCCTTTGAGAACGGGGAATGGATTCTAAGCAGTATATTATATAACTTGTAATCCCAGCAACATCAAAAATTATAAGGAAAAGTAATATCAACATGAATACATTTCTCAACAGTCATGTCCAAGGAGACTATTACTCATTGAGCTATTAATGTTTTCTTTAAGATAAGAACCTTCAGGGGACTTCCCTGGTGGTGCAGTGGTTAAGACTCTGCACTCCCAATGCAGGGGGCCCGGTTTCAATCTAGATCCCACATGCATGCCACAACTAAGGAGCCTGCCTGCTGCAACTAAGACCCGGTGCAACCAAATAAATAAAGTGTTACCGAATAAATATTTTTTTAAAAAGATCAGAACCGTAATACTTTGGTACAATACGAAACTTAGTTTTTCTCTTCAAGGATGTGAAACATCCTATGGGTTTTTCCTGGCAATCAAATACTTTAAAACATTGCTCAGATTGTAGCAAAAGTCGTAAGATGGCGATTGTTGTGAAAATTAACATGTGGAAGATTGTTACAGCCAATATACAGCAGGGAATGGTTAGCTGACCAAAAGCCTCTCAATTAACACCTTGTGTTCCAGCCCTAGAACACATCCGTCCACCTTGGGACTGTTGGCACGGCTAGCTGGAGAGTCAGCTTGCCTTGGCAGTGGGAATGGAGCTGGTTCTAGTGCTTTTCAGGAACCTTCAACACAAGGAGAAAAAGTGTTTATTACAGTCTTTACCAGGGAAGAGCCGGCGCTGTACAAACCGTTCCCCCAGACCTGGAAGAAGTAGAGACCCCGAGATGTGTGTGTCTCAGGGGTGTGGGGGGGAGGGGAGGGAGATAGTAGTGTAAAGAGAAAATTAAAATGAAGGTGTCTCCTTCCTGCTACCCCACCTATTGTACCCCTGGCTCCGACTGCAATGCCTGTGGTAGGTGGGTTTCCCTCCTTGAAAGACAGCCTTGGCCATGAGCTCCAACACAGCCACCTTATGAATCTAAACTGAGGCCACTCATCGATCAAGTGAGGATAACCCAGTGCTGTGGGGACGGGGTCCCAGTAGATGGAGCAGGGAGAAACAAAGGCCGAGGTACTGCGAGGAGATCCCACCATGGGTCAAGGTGGAAAGGTCACTGCCAGCAGAGCCAGCATTTTAGCAGGTGTGACCAAACTTCTTCCTCCCTTCCTCCCCCTTCCTTCCTTCTCCCTTTTTCCCTTCCTCCCTTCCTTATTTTCTTTTTGTTTTTAAAGGTATTTTAAATTTTTTATTTATTTATTTTTGGCCACGGTGGGTCTTCGTTGCTGCACACAGGCTTTCTCTAGCTGCAGCGAGTGGGGGCTACTCCTCGTTGCGGTGCGCGGGCTTCTCACTGCGGTGGCTTCTCCTGTTGCAGAGCACGGGCTCTAGGCACGCGGGCTTCAGTAGTTGTGGCACGCGGGCTCAGTAGTTGTGGCTCACGGGCTCTAGAGCGCAGGCTCAGTAGCTGTGGTGCATGGGCTTAGTTGCTCCGTGGCACGTGGGATCTTCCCGAACCAGGGCTCGAACCCGTGTCCCCTGCATTGGCAGGTGGATTCTTAACCACTGCACCACCAGGGAAGCCCCCTTCCTTCTTTTTTTTCTCTCTTTTTATGAAGTAGAATAGAATAGGAAATAGAGTGTTTTCAGGCAGTAAGGGAAGGTTTCATCTGGTGGAACGTTTGTTTCAGTTATTTGTGTCGATCCGTGTGTGCATGCAGGTACTGGCTCAGGATGTAAAATGTAGTTCTTATTGGGGGTTGTGGGCAAAATATTAAGACACTGCTTTATGTGGCCTTCACCAAGGAAGTAACATTTGAGCTGAATATGAAACTACCAGGCAATGGGCACGTAGAAGAGGAAGAGGGAGCCTGGCAGAGCCGGGGCATGGCTGTGCCCGCCCAGTTCACAGACACTTGGCCCCTCGGTGGCACCCCGCTGTACACGCCCAGAGCTCAGCACTGCACCTAATCATGCTCCTGAGAATCCAGAACATTTCTACTGCTCGCTCCCAGGCCAGGCCTGGCACCCATTGGGGGCGAAATCAGTGGCAGCCAGGACGCTGGCTCATCACGGGGCTCGGGTCCCTGCCCCAGTGCGGACTTCCGGGTGGTAGGCGCTCAGTGAGCACCTGCAAGGGCCTGTCACCCCCCACCCGCAAGGCAGAATCAAACTTGTCTGGACAGCCCAGGCTCGGGGCAAAGGCGGGGGGCCGTGACTGTGGGCGGCTCCCTGGAGGAGGTGGCTTTTGCTGCTGGGCTGAGACGCAGGCCCAGCCA
>NW_020172947.1:10920-12976 GCF_003031525.2 Neophocaena asiaeorientalis asiaeorientalis
TCGAGGGGCGGGAGCCCAGGGCCAGGTGCAGCCGGGTGCGTGAGCGCAGCCGCCTTCCCGGGTTTCCCCGGGAACCTATGTGTGTGCCCAGGAGTGTGGGAGCCGAAAGCCACGGGGGTCCCTGAGAGAGAGGGTGTCTGAGAGTTTGGCGGGATATGGGCTCTCGTGGGTGCCCGTGAGCGGGTCACTGCATGACTGTCCAGGAAGGCAAGGCCCTGAAAGCAGGACATTGTGTGGGCTGAGCGCGAGTGACCACCTGGAAGGACACTTCGCAGCCAGTATGCCCCCTGGGAGGGCGACAGTGGGTACCTGTGACACCAGTCCTCTGGGCACCAACTGCCTTGGGTACATGGGGGCTGGCTCCTGGGCTGCTGTGCTCCACGGGGACCCAGGTGGGAGGGTGGCCAGGCCAGATTCTTAGGCTGCGCCCTGTCCCAGGTTGGCTCTGAGCTAGATGTTCACACCAGCCAGGATGTGAGCGGCAGGGTCCCCAGATTCCCATGCCACCTGGTCCAGGAGCAGCAGGTGAAGTCCGCTGACAGACCCACCTGTGTGTGATCCAGGCAGCTCTGTCGAAGTGGGAACTCAGGACTTGAGTGCTGTCACGTGCTGCCCCTGGACTTGCCTGAGCAGCCCCTCCTGCCACTCTTCGGCTTCCTTCATCAGCCGAAGCACCCCTGTGGGAGGGCCTGGCCTGGGGTCTGAGGGCAGGAGTGGGGTGGGAGGCGGGGTGTGTCTAACATCCAAGAATCTACTCCAAATAAGGGAAAATATGAAAGAGCTGGATTTTGGCTTCCAAGGGCTGCCCGATCTGGGGGCTTTGGGATGGGGCGCCACCTGGTGGTGATACTATGTCCCCTTGGGACAAGAACCCTCTACACCCCCGTCACTTATTGCCCCCAAATAGGGAAAGCCTAGGGCTGGAAGCCAGGGCACCCAGCTTCTGTCCCCCTTTCTGCTGGAGCCGGCTTCTGGTCGCTTACTCTGACTCAGTTTCCCTGCTCTCTGAAGATTAAGGAATGAACACAGATGACGCAATTGGATGGCAGTTATGGAGTGAGAATCAATTCTTGGTGTAATTCTGTCCTTCTGTGGGGCAGGGGAATCAGAAGGACAACTCTCACCTCCTCTTGAATGGGGCCTGGTAGGGAGGGGTCCACATGGGTCCCCCTCTACAGCTCTCTCTCCCACCTCCATCCCAGTTCCCAGACACCGCAGTGTGGAGTTCTGTGCACGTGTCTGAAAGTGGTCAGGAGTGGACAGTGCACAGGAGGTGAGCCTCAGACTGAAAAACATCATTTAGACCCCATGCCACCACCACTGGTGAGGAAAAGCCAGTGGGGGGACAGGCAGCCCCCAAGCGAGCATGCTGGAGGGCAAGGGAGATGCCGGTGGGGACTGCAGCCCCACTGCGGGTGATGCAGACACCAGGGCTGTGCAAGAGTCAACCATATTTGGGCATGACGTGCTGGCTGACCCAGGGCCTCCTCTCCCACTGGTCTTTAGCAGATAACTTAATTACTGCTAGTCTGCGGGTCAATCTAAGAATCAAGCAGGAGGAACAGAGACATGCCTTTCTGGAAAAAAGATGTAAAGAAGGGAACATCCTGGAGAGGGGAGGTACACAGGACTGGGGGAAGTGAGTCCACTCTGGTGACAAAGCCATGAGTAGGCTGGCTTCTCTTCACTGAAGAGGGTGGCAGTGAGTGTCCCAACAGGCCTCTCGCTCCTGTGCCTTTGCCGGTCAATGTCTCCCCACAGTGACCTCCCACGGTCTCCAGTTATCTACCAGAAAATTAATTTTGAGCAAATAGCTCCCCACTGCCCTGACACCATCCCGGCTCCCCAGCAGGCCTTGGTAGCCTTCCGTGGTTTGTCCCCTTCGGTCCCCTGGCCCCCCTGTCCTGGGGGCCCGCTCTGCACTACCACGGCTCTGAAGCCCACCGAGACCCAGGCGCTCAGAGCCCACCAAGTCTTACTGGAACCCCGGAGCAGGTACCTCTGAGTCTGGAAGCCCCCACCCCCGCCCCCCGCCGCTGCCTGGCTGCCGGTCACA
>NW_020172947.1:13070-19266 GCF_003031525.2 Neophocaena asiaeorientalis asiaeorientalis
GGGCTCGCTCTCTCCACAGCGCTGTCTCTGCTGTCTGCATCGCCCCGCGCTCGCTGAGGTGCCTGCGACTTTAATTAAAGGGCCGTCCCCTCGCTTGGGCTGCAGCACCGCCCCTCGGCTCCTCGCGCCTCAAAATGAGTAGCTCCCACTCCCGGGCGGGCCAGAGCGCTGCGGGCGCGGCTCCGGGCAGCGGTGCTGACACGCGAGACGCCGAGATGCCGGCCACCGAGAAGGACCTGGCGGAGGATGCGCCGTGGAAGAAGATCCAGCAGAACACATTCACGCGTTGGTGCAACGAGCACCTCAAGTGCGTGAGCAAGCGTATCGCCAACCTGCAGACGGACCTGAGCGACGGGCTGCGGCTTATCGCGCTGCTCGAGGTGCTCAGCCAGAAGAAGATGCACCGCAAGCACAACCAGAGGCCCACCTTCCGCCAGATGCAGCTCGAGAATGTGTCGGTGGCGCTCGAGTTCCTGGAGCGCGAGAGCATCAAGCTCGTGTCCATCGGTGAGGGCGCGGGCCGCCCGGTGGCGCTGGGAGGCGAGGGAGGGGGGCTCCGCGCGTCCTCCCATCTTCTCCAGGCCGACCCCTCGCAGACACCCCCCCTAAGCTGTGGCGCCGCCCCGGGAGTCCCCGGGGTCGCCCAGCTCCGTGTGGGCCTCGAGAACAAAGGCTCGCAGGCCGGCGGTGCGTGCGGACCGCTACGCGCCCCCGCCCGCCGGTCCCCGGCTGGCCCACGCCCAGGCTGAGCTCACATCCTCCACAGGCCGCGCCCCCGCCGCTGCGCCCGCGGTGGGAGAGGGCCTGGGGGGGCGGGCACTGGCCAAGCTCTGGCCGTGCGCCTAGTGCCCCATCTCTAACGAGGGGGAGGCCGGGGCTCTCCACCCCCTACAGCAGTTTGGAGAGGGCCCTCTGGGCTTCAGGCACCCCTGTGGTTCCTTAAACAGGGGGTTGGAGCTTGTGGGTCCCATTGTCTAGTGCCCCCCAGTGAAGATGGCTCATACCCCAAGTTTAGATTTCCTTTCGGGAACTAGGGGGCCAGAGAGGGCCATAGCGAGCAAAACAGCACCTGAGATGGGTTTGGGCGCTGGCCAGTGAAGGGAGCTGGCTTGTAGTCACTTAGATACCTGGTTACTGTCGAGCTTGTGCCAAACTCTTGCCTCCATGTAGGACTTGCTTTCCTGCATCTAGAATATGCAGGAGTTGTTTGGGAGGTACTCCAGCATGTGCTGGGCTCGCTGCCAGCCCAGTGTTCGTGTCACCGGGCTGGTGAGGCTGGCAGTGGTCGGGCCTACTGCATCATCCCAGGCACTTCGGAGATGAGAGCCACACAGGGACAGGCACCAGAACTGGTGACTTGGGGGGGGGCGGATATGGACCGGGGGTGGGGAGGGCCCAGCCCGATGATGGCTGATGAGCTTGGCCTTGTGTTTCCCCTCGTGGGTCATAGTGGACCTCGGGCCTGCTGAGGGCTTGTGCTAGACTCGCGATTCTGCGGGTGGGAGCCTGGCGGGAAGGCCTGGCTACTCCTGTGTCCTTGGGCTTCTCTGAACCTTCCAGTCACCCCTAGCCTGAAGCCCCCACTCCACCCTCCTACCTGCCATTTGGGGACAGAGCAAGGCAGTGGTGAGGGACTGGGGCCAACCGCAGCCTAGGAGCAGGAAGGCCGCTCTGCTTTGAGTGGCACTGAGCTGGTCTGCAAGGTGCTGCCCGCTGGATTCAGAGGCTACCTGCCATTGATGGCCCTTTTGGTGGCGTCCATCCCCTTCTCCCCACCCCCAAGTTGACTCACCAGACAAGTATTTTCTACTGATTGTTGGGGAAGGGTAGGTGGAACACGCCAGCAGGGATTCCAAAGATGAGCTGCCCTCCTGAGTTCTCAGAGGCCCCCCCCGGGCCCCCCCCCCCCCCGTTCGCTTGAGGAGGCTGAGACCCAGAAGGGCCTTGGGTGGGGCTCAGAGCCCAGAGGCATCGCCATGGGGATGGGGTGCAGGGTGCCCGCCCTAACCACTTCCCCTGTGGCGAGCTTGGCGGTCACCAGCCTGTAGCCCAGTGGCCCGTTAGGTGGCGAGGAGGGCGGGCAGCAGCTGAGCAGGCTCTACTGAGGCGGCAGGACTTGGGGACCCCACCCATGACCTCTGCCACCCAGACTCCCAAGCTGGGCCCTGAGCGCCCAACCCAGGCTCACTGGCTCCGCCCTTCCCCTTCGGGCTGGGTGAGGGGGCCCCTGGAATGTGTCCTGCCCAGCATCCTGGCTGGCAGGCCATCTCTGCCGGGCCCCAGTGAGTCAGGGCCATGCAGCCCAACCAGCGGTTCCTTGGGGCTCCCAGCCCCTCCCCCTGCATCAGGGCTGCTGCCCAACTCCCAGCCTGGCTCTGTGGGTGGCGGGGGAGCACTAAGGCAGTGGGGGGCGGGGCTCACACCCTCCACCCAAAGGGTCCTTGCCCAACGCGCCACCGCTTCCGCTTCCCCAGCCCCATGCCATCCACCCGCCCCCGCGACCCCAGGGCAGCCGCCACATTTCCCAACCTCTCCACCCGCCGGCCTTCCTCTTTCTCAGTGCAGGTCAGGGGCTCTTTCCTGGAGATCCCTGGGGATGGGCGGTGGGCCCCCGCAGAGCACTCATCCCACTCACTCTCCAGAGCCACCTTTGCGGAAGGGGGCTCCTCCCCAGGCCTCCCCTGGCCCTGTCTGCCGCCTAGGTCTGTCTCCCGTCCTTCCTCTGGGTCCCCACGGCCCCCAGGGCTTCCAGCAATGCCCCCTCATTGTGCTGTATTGTCATCATGTGTCTACAGGTGCTTTGCCTCCAGACCTCCTTCACACCCCCAAAGGGGCCCTGGGCAGAACGGGCCCCGACCCACACCCCACCCTGCCCCACGGGGGCCTGTGCCTCCTCCCTGGGGCCTGCTATGCTGCCACATTGCCCAGTGCCTGGGAGTGGCCTGACACCCTGAATGTGTGCCACCCCCAAACCCGTGCGCGCGCGCGTGTGTGTGTGCGTGCATGCGCAGGGACTCCCGGGTCAACCCTGCCCGCCCAGCGCTGCCGCTCGTTCCCCTTACAGACAGTAAGGCCATAGTGGACGGGAACCTCAAGCTGATCCTGGGCCTCATCTGGACCCTGATCCTGCACTACTCCATCTCCATGCCCATGTGGGACGAGGAGGAGGACGAGGAGGCCAAGAAGCAGACGCCCAAGCAGAGGCTCCTGGGCTGGATCCAGAACAAGCTGCCGCAGCTGCCCATCACCAACTTCAGCCGGGACTGGCAAAGTGGCAGGGCCCTGGGCGCCCTTGTCGACAGCTGTGGCCTGGGTGAGGGGCGTCGGGGGGGCGGGGCCGCCTGTAGGGGGGCGGAGGGGATGGCCTGCAGCCAGGTCTCATGGTCCCCCAGACTCATGGCCTTCCTTGCCCCGCAGGCCTGTGCCCTGACTGGGATTCCTGGGATGCCAGCAAGCCCGTGAACAACGCCAGGGAAGCCATGCAGCAGGCCGACGACTGGCTGGGCATCCCTCAGGTACGCTCCGCCGGGCCAACCGCGGCCGTCTGGGGGCCGAGGGCCCAGTGCGGAGAGGTGGCGTGTCCCAGGACCCTGAGGCTTGGAGGCCAACTGGCTCCTTTTTCTGCGCGTGACAGGTGATCACCCCTGAGGAGATCGTGGACCCCAATGTGGATGAGCACTCCGTCATGACCTACCTGTCCCAGTTCCCCAAGGCCAAGCTGAAACCAGGGGCTCCCCTGCGGCCCAAACTGAACCCGAAGAAAGCCCGAGCCTACGGGCCAGGTGAGAGAGCCAGGCGGGGGGTCCTCCTGCAAGGTGACCTCCTCCCTGAACGTGAGCTCCCAGGGAGTCTTCAGCCACGTGGCTGCCAGGTTATCAAATGCGCCCCCGTGAGTCAGACAGGAGTGGGTCGGGGCTGGTCAAAACTGGCCACTGGCTCTGTGTTCCCCCCGCCACACCAGCCCGAGGCAAACTCAAGCCAGCGTTCTAGAAAACAGGCCCAGGCCTGTCCCACGGCAGGAGCGCAGCTGGGGCCGAAGGCCGGGTTCTGCGCGCTGGGGTGTACACCGGACTGACTCACCCCGTTCCGAACAGCCTGATGGGGCTGCGGCAGGAGTGCGCCAGCCCTCACAGCCAGCCTGTGGCTTCCCCCTCATCCCCGGGCAGGCATCGAGCCCACAGGCAACATGGTGAAGAAGCGGGCAGAGTTCACTGTGGAGACCAGAAGCGCCGGGCAGGGAGAGGTGCTGGTGTACGTGGAGGATCCGGCCGGGCACCAGGAGGAGGTAGGGCGGCCGGCAGGCAGGGCAGGGCGCTGCCGGGCCCCCGCGTGGAGGGGCCGCTCTGAGCAACGGCTCACGGACTCCTTCCCACCCTAGGCAAAGGTGACCGCCAATAACGACAAGAACCGTACCTTCTCCGTCTGGTATGTCCCCGAGGTGACGGGGACTCATAAGGTGAGCCCTCAGCCCAAGGGGAGGCCAGTGGCGAGGGCAGTGGCGAGGGTGCCCCAACCCTGCCCTCACGGTGCGCCCCTCCTGGGAACAGGTCACCGTGCTCTTTGCCGGCCAGCACATCGCCAAGAGCCCCTTCGAGGTGTATGTGGACAAGTCCCAGGGAGATGCCAGCAAAGTGACGGCCCAGGGCCCTGGCCTGGAGCCCAGCGGCAACATCGCCAACAAGACCACCTACTTTGAGATCTTCACGGCGGGTGAGGGGAGGGTGCCGAGGCCGGCAGGTCTGGGGGAAGAGCTGGGGGGCCGCGGGAGCGGCCTGGAGGCTCCGGGATCTGAGCCGATGCCTCCTGGCAGGAGCGGGGACAGGCGAGGTGGAAGTGGTGATCCAGGACCCCACAGGACGGAAGGGTACCGTGGAGCCTCAGCTGGAGGCCCGGGGTGACAGCACGTATCGCTGCAGCTACCAGCCCGCCGTGGAGGGCGTCCACACGGTGCATGTCACCTTCGCTGGTGTGCCCATCCCTCGCAGCCCCTACACTGTCACTGTTGGCCAAGGTAGGCCAGTCCCGGCCGCCCCCCGCTGGGCACGGCTCCAGCCCTGCGGTCTCGGAGGGGGGCAGCCGGGCAGGTCCGTCCCAGCCCCCGCCCCGGCTCCCCGGGCTTCTGTCCTTCCGCTGTGCGGGCGCTCTTTCTGGCCCTCCTCTCGCCTCTCCATCTCTCTCTCCGCGCTCTCACCTTCGGAAGAGCTCGCTCCAGCTGTCTAGAGACCTGCTGCTCTCTGCTCTGCCCGCAGGGTCAACGGTACTTGGATCTGTCTTCCTAGGGGGGGCTAGGCGGGGGGCTGGGGGCTGGCATGGCCGGAGCAGGTGGGAGGAGGCCTGCCGTGTCCTGGCCTGGGCCACGCAGGTCCTAGGGTCACGGTCCCTTCCAGTTCTTTCTTACGCGTCCCTCACCGGCCTGTGTGGCCCGACGGCCCAGCCTTGTGGGAGCAAGGGAGGGGTCGCCCAGCGCCGGCTCCCAGCAGCTCAGCCAGCCTTCTGCTCACAGCTTGTAACCCAGGGGCCTGCCGCGCCATCGGCCGGGGCCTCCAGCCCAAGGGTGTGCGAGTGAAGGAGACTGCCGACTTCAAGGTGTACACGAAGGGCGCGGGCAGTGGGGAGCTGAAGGTCACCGTGAAGGGTCCCAGTAAGTTGGCCTGTGGCTGGGCTGGGGTGGGCGGTGCCAGTCCCCGGCCACTGCTGGGCAGGCCTGAGGCCCCTCCCTTGTCTCCGGCAGAGGGCGAGGAGCGCGTGAAACAGAAGGACCTGGGGGATGGTGTCTATGGCTTCGAGTATTACCCCATGGTCCCCGGCACATACACTGTCACCATCACGTGGGGCGGCCAGAACATTGGGCGCAGGTGAGACCCCGGGCTGAGCTCGGAGGTGGCGCACTCCTCCCTCTGCTGGGCTTGGGCCGGCCCCCCTCCAAGACGGGGCCCGTTGGCACTCCCCTGGGTGGCTCTCTCCTTGCAGTCCCTTCGAGGTGAAGGTGGGCACCGAGTGTGGCAATCAGAAGGTGCGGGCTTGGGGCCCCGGGCTGGAGGGCGGCGTCGTTGGCAAGTCCGCAGACTTTGTGGTGGAGGCCATTGGGGACGACGTGGGCACCCTGGGTAAGTTGGAGGCTGCGATGTGGGCACCCGGGGGCAGAGGCTGGTAAGGGCCACCCTCCCGAGGCTCCAGGGCACTGGAGGAGCTGGCG
>NW_020172947.1:19292-23992 GCF_003031525.2 Neophocaena asiaeorientalis asiaeorientalis
TTCTCAGGCTTCTCTGTGGAGGGCCCGTCGCAGGCCAAGATCGAATGTGATGACAAGGGCGATGGCTCCTGTGATGTGCGCTACTGGCCCCAGGAGGCTGGCGAGTATGCCGTGCACGTGCTGTGCAACAGTGAAGACATCCGCCTCAGCCCCTTCATGGCCGACATCCGCGAGGCGCCCCAGGATTTCCATCCAGACAGGGTAAAGGGTGCGGGCCGCTGGGCTGGGTCTCTGGGCTTTGGGGCCCTGGGCTGGCACGGCCGGCAGCGTGCTCCCGCCACTCTGTCTTTGGAGGCCAGCACTTGGTCCCCTGAGATCTGGGTGGCCTCCCATTAGGTGAAGGCACGTGGGCCTGGATTGGAGAAGACGGGTGTGGCCATCAACAAGCCGGCAGAGTTCACGGTGGATGCCAAGCACGGCGGGAAGGCTCCTCTCAGGGTCCAAGTCCAGGTGGGGTGCCCTCTGTGGTGGGGGCAGGGTGGGCAGGTGCCCCGACCCGGGCACTGACCAGGAGGCCGCCTGCTCCCGCCCGCTCTCCAGGACAACGAGGGCTGCCCCGTGGAGGCAGTGGTCAAGGACAACGGCAACGGCACTTACAGCTGCTCCTACGTGCCCCGGAAGCCGGTGAAGCACACGGCCATGGTGTCCTGGGGAGGCGTCAGCGTCCCCAGCAGCCCCTTTCGGGTGAGCCTGCCCTCTGCAGGCCTCAGACGGGCCTTTAGCCCACTTCCCTGGGTGCCTGCTTTGCTTTGGTACGGCCCTCTTCCATGAAACTCGCATACCGTCCCCCAGAGAAACTCCTCTGCGCCTCCACTGCCCCCGGCCCTAAGCAGCCACGCACCCGCTTTCTGGCTGTGCGGTTTACCTTCGCTAGACATTCCCTGGGGACGGGCTCCTAGGCCCTGTGGCTTTTTGTGTCTGTGTTCGCGCTAGTTCCCGGTCAGCACAGCACGAGTTCACGGCTGAATGACGCTGCATCGCGCGGATAGCCCACGTGTTAGGTGTCCAGTCACTTGTTGACGGGCATTTGGGGTTTTTCACCTTTTGGCTGTCGTGAGCAGTGCTGCCACGGACGTTCCGGTACAGGCGTTAGTGCAGACGAGCGATCTCACTGCTCTGGTTGCATAGATAGCGAAGGGTGGCGGCACTGCAGCATCGAATGCTTGCTTTACATGGCGCTCCCCAGGGTGGTCACGCCACTTTGCCCCTCCTCCAGACTGGTCATGCCCCTGCACTTGCCCCCGTGCCCTGCAGGTGAATGTGGGAGCCGGCAGCCACCCAAACAAGGTCAAGGTGTACGGCCCAGGAGTGGCCAAGACGGGACTCAAGGCTCACGAGCCCACCTACTTCACTGTGGACTGCACGGAGGCCGGCCAGGGTGAGGCCCTGCCTCGAGAGCGCGGGTGGGCGAGTGGGCGAGGCGTCCCCGTGAGGTTCCAGCCTCCACTCCCTCCTCCCCCGCAGGTGACGTCAGCATCGGCATCAAGTGTGCCCCCGGCGTGGTGGGCCCCGCCGAGGCCGACATTGACTTCGACATCATCCGCAATGACAACGACACCTTCACGGTCAAGTACACACCCCGCGGGGCTGGCAGCTACACCATCATGGTCCTCTTCGCCGACCAGGTGGGTGCTGGTGCTTCCGGCCCCTAATGCTGCTGGGTGATGGGGTGTGGCTCTCCTCTCAGCCCTCCTCCTCCCGCCCCCTGCAGGCCACGCCCACCAGCCCCATTCGGGTCAAGGTGGACCCCTCCCATGACGCCAGCAAGGTGAAGGCCGAGGGCCCTGGCCTCAGTCGTACCGGTGAGGACGAGTACCCCATGGGGAGGCTGGGGAGCCCCGAGGGGGCGTGGGGCAAGGTGCCCCTACAGGGTAGCTGTGTCTCTTCAGGTGTCGAGCTTGGCAAACCCACCCACTTCACGGTCAATGCCAAAGCCGCCGGCAAAGGCAAGCTGGATGTCCAGTTCTCGGGGCTGGCCAAGGGGGATGCGGTGCGTGATGTGGACCTCGTTGACCACCACGACAATACCTATACTGTCAAGTACACCCCGGTGCAGCAGGTAGCTACCTTGACCCCCTGTGGCCGCGCCTGTCCATATACCTGCTGAGCCCATGGGCCCCCTCATGTGGTGGGCTGGGTGGGCAGCTCCAGGGGGCTTCCCGCCCACTCTCGTTTCCCACCTGGGAGAGAGAAGGCATGGAAGTCCAGGGGGTGCAGTGGCAGAGAGAAGCCATTGTCTCTGAAGCCCCTCCCCATGCCCAAGTTGGGAAGCCCCAGGCCAGGGGGACCAGGGCCATGACCCACGACCCTGCCCTTCTGTACCCTTCCCAGGGCCCAGTGGGTGTCAGTGTCACTTATGGAGGGGATCCTATCCCCAAGAGCCCCTTCTCGGTGGCGGTGTCTCCAAGCCTGGACCTCAGCAAGATCAAGGTGTCCGGCCTGGGAGAGAGTAAGTAGTTGGGGCCTGTCACAGCCAGCCACTGAGCATGCCCCGGGGCTGCCTGGGCCCATGCCACAGTTCTCCCCTTCCTTTCATCGTGTCAACAGAGGTGGATGTTGGCAAAGACCAGGAGTTCACAGTCAAGTCGAAGGGCGCCGGTGGCCAAGGCAAAGTGGTGTCCAAGATTGTGGGCCCCTCGGGGACAGCAGTGCCCTGCAAGGTGGAGCCAGGCCTAGGGGCTGACAACAGCGTGGTGCGTTTTGTGCCCCGTGAGGAGGGGCCCTACGAGGTCGAGGTGACCTACGACGGCGTGCCTGTGCCTGGAAGCCCCTTTTCTCTCGAAGCTGTGCCCCCCACCAAGCCTAGCAAGGTAACTGGGGTGTGGGCGCCACCCCCTCTCTTCTCCAGACTCGCCCTCACCCCTTCTCATTTTTGTCCTTTTGAGCGGTGGCCCTGCTCAGGCCTGCCTGTGCCCGTCTGGTGGGGGAGGGGAGCCAGAACGAGAGCAGGCAGACGGAGTCAAGTCAGGCTGGGGGTCTGAGGGTCAAGGGTCAGGGAGGTGGCGTGGCTTTGGCTCCTGACCTGCCCCTCCTCCCTCAGGTGAAAGCCTTTGGGCCGGGGCTGCAGGGGGGCAGTGCAGGCTCCCCTGCCCGCTTCACCATCGACACCAAGGGCGCCGGCACGGGCGGCCTGGGCCTGACAGTGGAGGGCCCCTGTGAGGCCCAGCTTGAGTGCCTGGACAACGGGGACGGCACGTGCTCTGTGTCCTACGTGCCTACGGAGCCCGGGGACTACAACATCAACATCCTCTTCGCTGACACCCACATCCCCGGCTCCCCGTTCAAGGCCCACGTGGTTCCCTGCTTTGACCCATCCAAGGTCAAGTGCTCGGGCCCCGGGCTGGAGCGCGCCACCGCCGGTGAGGCGGGCCAGTTCCACGTGGACTGCTCGAGCGCAGGCAGCGCAGAGCTGACCATTGAGATCCGCTCCGAGGCGGGGCTGCCAGCCGAGGTGCACATCCAGGACCACGGCGACGGCACACACACCATCACCTACATCCCCCTGTGCCCCGGGGCCTACACTGTCACCATCAAGTACGGCGGCCAGCCCGTGCCCAACTTCCCCAGCAAGCTGCAGGTGGAGCCCGCAGTGGACACCTCAGGCGTCCAGTGCTACGGGCCCGGGATTGAGGGCCAAGGTGAGAGGCCTCCCACCATAGGGCGTGGGAGCAGCGGGAGCCGGGGCCCTGGGAGCCCCATTCTTCTTCCTCTCCCTGCCCCCCTGCAGGCGTCTTCCGAGAAGCCACCACTGAGTTCAGTGTGGACGCCCGGGCTCTGACGCAGACCGGAGGGCCGCGCGTCAAGGCTCGCGTGGCCAACCCCTCGGGCAACCTGACCGAGACCTACGTGCAGGACTGTGGCGACGGCACGTACAAAGTGGAGTACACGCCTTATGAGGGGGGTGCGTGCTAGGGCGCTGGAGGGGTGGGCTGGGGGCGGGGGCAGGGTGACCTGGGCTCCTGACTCAGCCTGCCCTCCTGCAGGACTCCACTCTGTGGATGTGACCTACGACGGCAGCCCTGTGCCCAGCAGCCCCTTCCAGGTGCCCGTGACCGAGGGCTGTGACCCCTCCCGAGTGCGCGTCCACGGGCCGGGCATCCAAAGCGGCACCACCAACAAGCCCAACAAGTTCACCGTGGAGACCAGGTGAGCGAGAGCCCCAGAGGCAGGGCTGCAGGGGCCTTGGAACCCAGGGGATAACGGGCTATCTCTTTGGACCAGGGGAGCTGGCACAGGGGGCCTGGGCCTGGCTGTAGAGGGCCCCTCCGAGGCCAAGATGTCCTGCATGGACAACAAGGACGGCAGCTGCTCGGTCGAGTACGTCCCCTATGAGGCCGGCACCTACAGCCTTAACGTCACCTACGGCGGCCATCAGGTGCCAGGTGAGGAGGCAGGTCAGCTGGGGCCGGGCTGGGACCACCTGTCCGCCCTCCACTCTTGTCTCACACAGCTGCCATCCCTCTGCCCGCCTCCAGGCAGTCCTTTCAAGGTCCCTGTGCATGATGTGACAGACGCGTCCAAGGTCAAGTGCTCTGGGCCTGGCCTGAGCCCAGGCATGGTCCGTGCCAACCTCCCTCAGTCCTTCCAGGTGGACACGAGCAAGGCCGGCGTGGCCCCGCTGCAGGTCAAAGTGCAGGGGCCCAAAGGTGAGCGTTCCTGTGCCTGGGAGTCGGGGGTCAGGTCGGGAGAGTGCGGTCCTC
>NW_020172947.1:24205-26310 GCF_003031525.2 Neophocaena asiaeorientalis asiaeorientalis
GCACACGGCGGGAGGCGGGGGGCGGGGCCGGTGGGCAGGCAGTTGACGGAGGAGCCTCAGGTGACCCCAGAGCCAGTGCCCTGGGGCAGGGGACCTAAAGGAGGCAGAACAGACAGGACTCGGCCGCTGAGCAGATATGGCTGGCGGGAGGGAGGTAGAGCGGGCAAGGGTCTGAGATGTCACGGGGGCTCAGGGCTGTTCTGGGGACGGGCAGGTGAGGGCAAGTCGAGGCCGCCTGGGGTGAGGGCTGGGTGCGTGGCCCAAACTCGGCTTTCTAGTGTGGTGGGCCTAGGGGCCCAGGGCACCGGCTAAGGCTCTGTCTGTGGGCCTGGGGCCAGGCCTGGTGGAGCCAGTGGATGTGGTGGACAACGCCGATGGCACCCAGACCGTGAACTACGTGCCCAGCCGTGAGGGGCCCTACAGCATCTCGGTGCTGTACGGGGAAGAAGAGGTGCCCCGAAGGTAAGAGGCTGGGCCCTCTGCGTGTGGGGAGGGGCCTGGGCTGGGCACCAAGAGCCGTCCTGACCGCTCACAGCATCCTGGCCTCACAGCCCCTTCAAGGTCAAGGTGCTGCCTACGCACGACGCCAGCAAGGTAAAGGCCAGCGGCCCCGGGCTCAACACCACTGGCGTGCCCGCCAGCCTGCCTGTGGAGTTCACCATCGACGCAAAGGACGCAGGGGAGGGCCTGCTGGCGGTCCAGATCACGGTGAGCCGGCCGCACGGGTGGCCGCCTGCTCCAGCTGTTCTGCAGCTCCGGGCACAGGGAAGGCGAGGGAGGGGAGGGGCCCAGGCTGGAGCGGGGTGCCGTGCGGGGTCCGCGGCCCGGGGCAGTTGGGCCAGCCCGGCTCTCTGGTCTCCCTTAGAAGCCGTGCCAGCCTCTAGGATGGTGGTGACAGACACGGGCTTCCCCATGCACGCACTTGCTCACTTCGGGTGTCACCAAAGCCCTTAGTGCCTCAGCTTTTCTGCCTGTAACATTCCCTGGGGCCAGGTATAAGGCTAGGACTCTGAGATCTTTGGGGGAGCTCGTCCTAGTGCTAGGGCAGGCCCTGGGGTAGAGGATGGGAGCTGAGAGGTCCTCGTGGGGGTAAAGCAGGATGGGCGCCAGGTCCCTGCCCCTGCCTGTTGTCACGCAGGGTGCGGGGGGCCGGGGGGGGGTGGTCACTGGGCATTTTGGCGCTTCCCTCCTGGACCTTGCCCGTGGGGAGGTAAAGGACAGTGGTGGATGCAGGCAACCGTCTTGGGCCATGGTGCTTGAGCGGCTCAGAGGCTGTCCCTGCAGCAGTGGTACTTGACGCTTGGTCCTTTGAGAGGGCCTGAGGGAACCCCAGGCCTGGCTGGGCTTGGGCCAACCGCCTCCCCTCTGCTCTGCCATGCAGGACCCTGAGGGCAAGCCCAAGAAGACGCACATCCAAGACAACCACGACGGCACGTACACGGTGGCCTACGTGCCAGACGTGACGGGCCGCTACACCATCCTCATCAAGTATGGTGGCGATGAGATCCCCTTCTCCCCGTACCGCGTTCGGGCCGTGCCCGCTGGGGATGCCAGCAAGTGCACCGTCACAGGTGAGCCAGCCCGCCAGCGGCCACGGCGCTCAGCACGGGGCTTGGGAGTGCCTGTGTGCAAGGGCTCGCTGCTTGGGGCGGCGTGTGGGAGTGGGGGCCGCCCCCTTGAGTGACTCACCTGACCTTTCTCCTTGCTCTCTGCCCTCTCACCTCAGTGTCAATCGGAGGTCACGGGCTAGGTAAGCTGCTTGCTGGGGCCACTCCCAATGCCCCTCCTGCCCAGAGGGCAGCTTCCTTTCCTCTTCCATGCTGATTCCCAGGACAGTTCCAGCTGCAGCTCTTGGCAGGGACAGAGGGGGGAACTGGAGGGTTAGGGCCCAGGGAGGCCTCCGGAGCTGAGCATGAGTGCTCCGGCCCTCCCCCTCTCTGGGCCTCCATTTCCCCATCTGAGAAGTCGGGTTGCAGCTGAGAGCTTTGGGGTGAGGTGCATCCTGAGAGGCACCCCCCTGGGGGCTCTGGGGTCTGGGGATCTTGGCTTCCCGGGGAAGTCCCGGGGGCGGGCAGCAGGCCCTTTCTTTTCACTTCCTCTTTCCG
>NW_020172947.1:26822-29976 GCF_003031525.2 Neophocaena asiaeorientalis asiaeorientalis
GCTGCTCTGCTCTCGCCACCTCGCAGCCGTGGCTCTGGCTTGGGCCTCCTGCCCCCCTTCCCCCCGGGTGCTGCCACTGCCTGCTGCGCTGTGCTGCCTACCTGCTTCCCTGCTCCCAGCTCCCTGCCTGCGCCGGGCCGCGCCCGGCCGCCCCTCTCTGCAAGCCTCCGGTCGAGCGAGCGTTCTCAGTTGTCAGGAAACTCCAATTTCACCTTCAGGCCCGGGGGGCGCGGGGCGAGTGTCACGTTCCCCACGCTGCAGCAGGTCTCCGCCTCACCGCGTCCGCACACGGCACTGGGGTGTGGGTAGGGGCAGGGAGCAGAGAAGGGTGGGCCCCATTGTGAGGGTGCCCTGCTTCCCGGCCCTTCCTTCCTCTCAGACTCCTGGGTGCCATCCGTTGGGCCTTTCCCACGTGGGGGACTCCCCCGAGACAGGACTCCCAGGCTTGAGGTGGCTCGGGGGAACCTTTCCTGCCTTCTGAGAAATCACTCACCATCCCAGCTTTGGGGGGGCGGGGGCGGGAGGCCTGGCTGTGCTTGGTGGTGGCAGTAAGAGGCCTGGGCGGGCGGCAGGTGGACAGGAGCGGCCCGAGCGCCGAGCTCATGCGCCGGCCCCCCCTTTGGGGACCCACCCTACCCCACCAGGCGCTGGCATCGGCCCCACCATCCAGATTGGGGAGGAGACGGTGATCACTGTGGACACCAAGGCGGCGGGCAAAGGCAAGGTGACCTGCACCGTGTGCACACCCGACGGCTCCGAGGTGGACGTGGACGTGGTAGAGAACGAGGACGGCACCTTTGACATCTTCTATACGGCCCCCCAGCCGGGCAAATATGTCATCTGCGTGCGCTTCGGTGGCGAACACGTGCCCAACAGCCCCTTCCAAGTGACGGTCAGGAGGGGTCAGGGGCGAGGCGTCCGGGCGGGGCTCATGTGTGACGACAGAGTCTCCAGCTCCTGTGCGTTGCTCTGCAGGCTCTGGCTGGAGACCAGCCCACGGCACAGCCCCCATTACGGCCTCAGCAGCTGGCCCCGCCGTACACCTACGCCCAGGGCGGCCAGCAGACCTGGGTATGGCCTGGCCCACCTCCTCCCAGCCCTAGGGGACACTCGGGGACCGGCCAGCTGGGCGTCCCGTGAGGCCCTGTTCTGCCGCTTGTTAGGAGGGACCCCAGATCCTCCCACGCGGGACTCCCTTCCCTCCTGCAGCTCCTCACCCAGGCCCTCTGTCTCCACTGCAGGCCCCAGAAAGACCGTTGGTGGGTGTCAACGGGCTGGATGTGACCAGCCTGAGGCCCTTCGACCTTGTCATCCCCTTCACCATCAAGAAGGGCGAGATCACTGGTGAGCGGGGGCGGGAAGGAGCCAGGGAGCCACAGAGGCCAGAGTGTGCCAACGGGCTGCCCTGACCCGCGCCCCACTGCCCTGCAGGGGAGGTGCGGATGCCCTCGGGCAAGGTGGCGCAGCCGGCCATCACCGACAACAAGGATGGCACTGTGACCGTGCGCTACGCACCCAGCGAGGCCGGCCTGCATGAGATGGACATCCGCTACGACAGCATGCACATCCCAGGTGCGCCCCTCAGCATGCCACCGCCACCGTACAGGGGCGTGGGGCTGGGGGAAGGGCTCGGGGACGACACGAGGCCCCCATTCCACGTGGTCCCTCTTCCTGCCTCAGGAAGCCCCCTACAGTTCTACGTGGATTACGTGAACTGCGGCCACGTCACAGCCTACGGGCCTGGCCTCACGCACGGGGTGGTGAACAAGCCTGCCGTCTTCACCGTCAACACCAAGGATGCAGGAGAGGGTGAGCGGCAGCTCTCGTCTTGACCCGCCTGTGTGTCACGGGCTACTGTCGTCCGCTGGGGAGCTGGACACTGGAGATGCTCCCCAGATGAGGCTCCCTGCCCCACCCCCGGCCTCCGCTTGCCCGTTGGGGCTTCTCCTCATTGGCGCAGTGTCCCCGGGCACAGTTCGCACCCTCACCCACAACTCTCTCCAGGGGGCTTGTCCCTGGCCATCGAGGGCCCATCCAAAGCAGAAATCAGCTGCACCGACAACCACGACGGGACGTGCAGCGTCTCCTACCTGCCCGTGCTGCCCGGTGACTACAGCATCCTGGTCAAGTACAACGAGCAGCACATCCCGGGCAGCCCCTTCACTGCCAGGGTCACAGGTAGGTGACACCCAGAGCGGTGACAAAAGGGGGCAGGTGGCAGGGTGGGTGCAGTCTCCCTCTGTGCCTGGACACACAGTGACCGTCCCCTGCCAGGTGACGACTCGATGCGCATGTCCCACCTGAAGGTGGGCTCTGCCGCCGACATCCCCATCAACATCTCGGAGACGGACCTCAGCCTGCTGACGGCCACGGTGGTGCCGCCCTCGGGCCGGGAGGAGCCCTGCCTGCTGAAGCGGCTGCGCAACGGCCGCGTGGGTAAGAGGCTGGGCAGCGGGGCCTTCTGGAAGGGAGGGAGGCTGGGGGTGGGGGCGCGCCTCTCCCCAGCTGACAGCCCCTCCCCGTGTCCAGGCATCTCATTCGTGCCCAAGGAGACCGGGGAGCACCTGGTGCACGTGAAGAAGAATGGCCAGCATGTGGCGAGCAGCCCCATTCCAGTGGTGATCAGCCAGTCGGAGATTGGGGATGCCAGCCGCGTGCGGGTCTCAGGCCAGGGCCTCCACGAAGGCCACACCTTTGAGCCTGCAGAGTTTATCATCGACACCCGTGATGCAGGTAGGCGGTGGTGGCCTGGAAGCTGGGGTGAGACCTCTGTACTCGGCCCCCTGGCTCAGGGGTGTCCCTCCCGCAGGCTATGGTGGGCTCAGCCTGTCCATCGAGGGTCCCAGCAAGGTGGACATCAACACAGAGGACCTGGAGGATGGCACATGCAGGGTCACCTACTGCCCCACGGAGCCTGGAAACTATATCATCAACATCAAGTTCGCTGACCAGCACGTGCCCGGTGAGTGAGGCACCTTCCCCGTGGCTGGGCAACCCTTCTTGCCACACCCCAGGGTCCGCCCGCAGACCGTAACTTGTGCGGGACGTGGGTTGTGCTTTCTTCCTGCAGGCAGCCCCTTCTCCGTGAAGGTGACAGGCGAGGGCCGGGTGAAAGAGAGCATCACACGCAGGCGACGGGCCCCTTCGGTGGCTA
>NW_020172947.1:30876-34731 GCF_003031525.2 Neophocaena asiaeorientalis asiaeorientalis
GTGGCCTGGAAGCTGGGGTGAGACCTCTGTACTCGGCCCCCTGGCTCAGGGGTGTCCCTCCCGCAGGCTATGGTGGGCTCAGCCTGTCCATCGAGGGTCCCAGCAAGGTGGACATCAACACAGAGGACCTGGAGGATGGCACATGCAGGGTCACCTACTGCCCCACGGAGCCTGGAAACTATATCATCAACATCAAGTTCGCTGACCAGCACGTGCCCGGTGAGTGAGGCACCTTCCCCGTGGCTGGGCAACCCTTCTTGCCACACCCCAGGGTCCGCCCGCAGACCGTAACTTGTGCGGGACGTGGGTTGTGCTTTCTTCCTGCAGCCAGCCCCTTCTCCGTGAAGGTGACAGGCGAGGGCCGGGTGAAAGAGAGCATCACACGCAGGCGACGGGCCCCTTCGGTGGCTAACGTTGGCAGTCACTGTGACCTCAGCCTGAAGATCCCTGGTAGGAGCTACAGGAGCCAGGGAGGGTCCCAGGGAGTCCTAGGCGCCAGCCCGAGGCGGTCCCAAGCAGAGGGGCGGACCCTGGGTCTCCTGCTCACCAGGCTGTCCCCCACCTACAGAAATTAGCATCCAGGACATGACAGCCCAGGTGACCAGCCCATCAGGCAAGAGCCACGAGGCCGAGATCGTGGAAGGGGAGAACCACACCTACTGCATTCGCTTCGTGCCCGCCGAGATGGGCATGCACACCGTCAGCGTCAAGTACAAGGGCCAGCACGTGCCTGGGAGCCCTTTCCAGTTCACCGTAGGGCCCCTGGGGGAAGGGGGAGCCCACAAGGTCCGCGCGGGGGGCCCTGGCCTGGAAAGGGCTGAAGCTGGAGTGCCAGGTAGGCCTGCTTCCTGCGGGGCTCTTGCCCCTCCTGGGCGGGGGCTGGGGGGCAGGAGGGGGGCTAGCAGCCGTGCTTGGCGGGGGCCGACGCCGGGGGAGCGGCCCTCCGTGAGGACACACTGTACCTTCCCGCAGCCGAATTCAGCATTTGGACCAGGGAAGCTGGCGCCGGGGGCCTGGCCATTGCTGTCGAGGGCCCCAGCAAGGCCGAGATCTCCTTCGAGGACCGCAAGGATGGCTCCTGTGGCGTGGCCTATGTGGTCCAGGAGCCAGGTACTGAGGCGTGGCTGGGGCTGGGAGGCAGGACTCGGCTTTGGGCGCTGGTCTGGGTCTACGCGGACAGCCCTGCCCGGCTCCCACCCTCCCCCTTGAGGTCCCAGGGCCGCTCAGGCTGTCTGCGGTTGCGGGAGGTGGCAGGCTCGAATGCTGACGGGTGGGGACCTCCCGGCACGCCCTCTGTTCTCTCTCCCTGCTCAGGTGACTACGAGGTCTCAGTCAAGTTCAACGAGGAGCACATCCCCGATAGCCCTTTTGTGGTGCCTGTGGCTTCTCCGTCTGGTGACGCCCGCCGCCTTACTGTTTCTAGTCTTCAGGTGAGGCACCGAGAGAAACCGCCCGCCTGGGGCTCCTGGGCCCGGCCAGACCAGAGCCGCCGCACAGAGCAGGTCTTGGCCCTGTGTCGAGTGACCCGCCCAGCCCAGCTCGGGGCGCCGGGCTTCTGCTCTGGCCGGGTGCAGCCCACGCTTGGGGTCGGAGGAAGTACCCCTGACCGTCGCGTGGAGTTTTTCTCGTGTCTCAGCTCTAAAGGCTTTGAACAGAAGCCTGTGCCCCTTGAGCACCAGGGCTGAGGTTTAAAGAGGGACAGCCTGCCAGGGCTGAGGAGTGCTGCCCGCAGGGCGGGGCCACCCCCCTTCCTGCTGCCCGGTGTGTGATTGTAGAGCGTGGGTCGGGGAGCGGGGGTGTGTGCCTGTAGCTTGCTGCCCCTCGAGAATCCATGGCTCTCCCTCTTTAAACCAAGCTGGACGCCAGATGGGTAAGTGCAACCCAGTGGGATTCCTGCTTCTGGAGCCCTTTCCTTCCCTTGCCCCGCCCCAGCCCCTAACCGCGTCTGCTGTGCTTCCAGGAGTCAGGGCTAAAGGTCAACCAGCCAGCCTCTTTTGCAGTCAGCCTGAACGGGGCCAAGGGGGCGATCGATGCCAAGGTGCACAGCCCCTCAGGAGCCCTGGAGGAGTGCTATGTCACAGAGATCGACCAAGGTGAGGCCCTGTCCCTTCCCGGCCAGCCAGCCGTCTGCCCTGGCCCGACTGGGAGCGGTGGGCCTCCCCCCGGGCCTGGCCCACTGGCTGGGAAGCGGGCTGAGAGTACAAAGGGGAGGCGCAGACTCCGGAAGCAGCCGAGACAGGGCCCAGAGGCCTGGGCTCCTCCAGCCGGGCAGCGCTTCCCCAGCTTGTGACCCAAGCCCTTGGGGTACCTAGCTTGGCAGCCGTGCTGCTGGGAAGGAAAACACCTTCTGCGGGCCGTATAGTGCAGTCTCTTGAGGGAGAGACCCAAAGTCCAGTGATGGGGGCTGCCCAGGCCTTTGGCTAAGGCCTGGAACCCGGGGACAGCCCCGGGGGTGGGAGGAGCTGCCCAGCCCAATTTCACTGGTTCACAGCCTCATCCTGCCCCTTCCCAGCCGCGTGACCTCAAGCAAGTTCCCGCCTGTCTCTGGGCCCCAGTGAACACGTGGGGGATAAGGCGCTCACGGTAACCTTTGGAGAAGGAGGCGTCGAGGGGGGCATTTTGCCTACAGAAGATTTCAGTCCAAATGAGTCCTATCGGTAGCTTGGGCATCTAAAGCTTCACCCCTCAGGCTTCAGGAGGTCTGTGCAGTGGGGTGTGGGTGCCCAGCACGGTCTCCAGGAAAAGCTGAGTGGGCCCCCTAGACCTGCTGGACTCCACGCTGGCAGGCAAGGGAAGCCCCTCGCCGATGCCAGTTGCTCAGTTTTGGAGGAGAGACCCCAGGCCCACGGCACGTTCCTCTGCCCCTCAGATAAGTACGCCGTGCGCTTTATCCCACGGGAGAATGGCATCTACCTGATTGATGTCAAGTTCAATGGCACCCACATCCCTGGAAGCCCCTTCAAGATCCGAGTTGGGGAGCCTGGGCATGGAGGGGACCCAGGCCTGGTGTCCGCTTACGGAGCGGGCCTGGAAGGCGGCGTCACAGGTAGGTCAGTGGGTGCAGCTTCCAGTGTGTGAACACAACTGCTCGGGTCCCTCCTCCGAGCTCTCAGTGACAACAGGAGGCGTGCGGAGGTGACAAGGCTACACTGGGGGGCTGGGGTGGGGAAACGGGCCAGGCCGGCTCTGCCTAACCTCCCGCGCCCCCAGGGAGCCCAGCCGAGTTTATCGTGAACACAAGCAATGCGGGCGCTGGTGCCCTCTCGGTCACAATCGACGGGCCCTCCAAGGTGAAGATGGATTGCCAGGAGTGCCCTGAGGGCTACCGCGTCACCTACACCCCCATGGCACCTGGCAGCTACCTCATCTCCATCAAGTACGGCGGCCCCTACCACATTGGGGGCAGCCCCTTCAAGGCCAGGGTTACAGGTGAGCCTCGTACCAGACTGCGGCTACCCAACCCAGTGCGCGACACTCTGGCCACCTCTTAGCCCCTCCTGCTCTGCCCTGCAGGTCACCGTCTGGTCAGCAACCACAGCCTCCATGAGACGTCATCAGTGTTTGTGGACTCCCTGACCAAGACTGCCAGTGCCCCCCAGCACGGGGCCCCAGGCCCAGGTCCCACCGACGCCAGCAAGGTGCTGGCCAAGGGCGTGGGGCTGAGCAAGGCCTACATGGGCCAGAAGAGCAGCTTCACGGTGGACTGCAGCAGAGCAGGTGGGCGTCCTTCCAGGAGATGAGGCTAGACGTAAGAGCGGACGGCCAGTGCCTGGGAACATGGCAAGGGGAGCGAGGGCGGTGGGAGTGCCTTTGGGAGCGGGCCGCTTCCAGCCTGGGCCTCCCTGCCGTCTCCTC
>NW_020172947.1:35174-36737 GCF_003031525.2 Neophocaena asiaeorientalis asiaeorientalis
GAGTGTGTGTGTGTGTGTGTGTGTGTGTGTGTGTGTGTGTGTGTGGAAGGCCCCCACAAGCCCAGCGAGGCCGCAGCCAGGGGAGCAGGACTGAGGAAAGCGCTAAACAATGGGCGGGGCTGGGGGACTGCCCTGCGGTCAGAGCACCTACTGAGGACGGGCCAGGTACTGACGCCCGTACTCAGCGGGGGGAGGCACCCAGGTCCTCGGGCGGGCGGAGAGGGTGAGGGCCAAGGATGAGCACTGCAGGTGGGTGGCGGCCGGGCGGGGACAGGGCCTGGCCGCTGCCCTGATTATGCCCATCCACAGAGCAGGCCGCTAGGAAGAGCTCCCTCGGGCGAGGGAGGACCAGCGCCCACGCAGTGCCCTGGGCCCCCGTGGGCAGGCCGCCTCAGAGGGAAGACTGCAGGGAAGCCGGGCCCGCCTTGTCGTGCCTTCTGCCCAGGGCTGAGGGACTGGAAGATGGCTCTACTTTGGGGGACAGTCAGATGGCCCAGGAGTGTGGGGCTGCAGCGGGCCCGCGCGTCCCCCGGAGCCCCAGGACCCCGCGGCCCCACATCGCGGCCGGAGGGTGTCCCCGGCAGCCACCACCACAGCCACGAGGCCGGGCCCAGCAAGCACGGCCTCGGCCTCGGCCTCTGCTCCTGGGACGGAGACAGAGAGCCCGGCTCTCCCGACACCCACGGTCCTGGGGTTCAAGAAGTGCATGGCGGCCTCGGACGGGGCCGGAGAGCTGTCGCCAAGGGCCCCGGCGTTGCCCAGCAGCGAGAGCCAACAGGAAAGGCACTCACCGCCCACAGAACCTGCGTGAGAAATTCAGAGCCCCCAAGCGTGTCACCGGGGAGTCGCGTCTGACTCCCAGGCAAGAAGGATGCGGCGGGCACCTCTCCCTCGGCCACAGTGGGAGCTCCTTCCTGGGACCAAAGGGACACTCGCCTGCCACCCCGGGCTGGCGCCTGCCACTGCTGAGCCGTCACAGCCCGGCCCGGGGCGACCTGGCATGGTCACTGAGGACAGGGGCTCGCCAGCCTGCACCCTCACAGTGGGGCCCACCCTTCTCTGCTCCCTGCCCCTACCCACTTCCCAGCTGCGCGGTGGGAGGCTGGCGGGGCGGGGAGGGGAGCTGGGAGAGGAGGGCCTGCACCTATGGGCACAGAGAGGCCACCCCAGCCTCAGGCAAGGTAGCTGCCCCCGCCCCCACCCCACTGAGAAGGAGAGGGGGCGGGGACCTTGGAGGTCGGGGAGCACTGGGGCCCAGGCCTGGGTGCGCACTTGCACGGCCCTGGCAGTGGATGGGCTGCTGTGATGCGAAAGCGCTTCTGGCCCCCGCGCCTTGGCAGCGCAACTAGGCAGGACGCCCATCGGGGCTGTAAACTCCTGGGCAGAGGGCACGCACCGCTGGCCTTGTGGGCCACGCTGGGGTCCTGTCACGTGTTCTTTCTTTCCTCTGGCTTTTTTTGTTTTTTAACTTTGTTTTTTAAAATTTTATTTATTTTTGGCTGTGGTGGGTCTTCGTCGCTGCGCGCGGGCTTTCTCTAGTTGCGGTGTGCGGGCTTCTCACTG
>NW_020172948.1:0-188 GCF_003031525.2 Neophocaena asiaeorientalis asiaeorientalis
ATGGAAGAAGATGTTCCATGCAAATGGAAATCAAAAGAAAGATGGAGTAACAAGTCTCATACCAGACAAAATAGACATGAAAATAAAGAGTATTACAAGAGACAAAGAAGGTCACTACATAATGATCAAGGGATCAATCCAAGAAGATATAACAATTTTAAATATTTATGCACCCAACATAGGAGCAC
>NW_020172948.1:595-787 GCF_003031525.2 Neophocaena asiaeorientalis asiaeorientalis
AACAATACACTACTTAATAACCAAGAGATCACTGAAGAAATCAAAGAGGAAATCAAAAAATACCTAGAAACAAATGACAATGAAAACACGACCACTGAAAACCTATGGGATGCAGGGAAAGCAGTTTTAAGAGGGAAATCTATAGCAATAGAATCCTACCTTAAGAAACAAGAAATATCTCAAATAAACAAC
>NW_020172949.1:0-178 GCF_003031525.2 Neophocaena asiaeorientalis asiaeorientalis
GGTTAACAGCTGATCTTTGAGCAGAAACTCTGCAAGCCATAGGGAGTGGCAGGACATACTTAAAGTGACGGAGAAAAATCTGCAACCAAGATTACTCTACACAGCAAGGATCTCATTCAGATTTGATGGAGAAATTAAAACATTTACAGACAAGCAAAAGCTGAGAGAGTTCAGCACC
>NW_020172949.1:827-937 GCF_003031525.2 Neophocaena asiaeorientalis asiaeorientalis
CTCAACATAGGAGCACCTCAATATATAATGCAAATACTAACAGCCACAAAAGGGGAAATTGACAGAAAAACGTTCATAGTAGGGGACTTTAACACTCCACTTTCACCAAT
>NW_020172950.1:0-335 GCF_003031525.2 Neophocaena asiaeorientalis asiaeorientalis
TGTAATCTGCTGTTTTTGGATGGAATGTCCTATAAATATCGCTTAAATCTATGTGGTATATTGTGTCATTTAAAGCTACTGTTTCCGTATTTATTTTCACTTTGGATGATCTGTCCATTGGTGTAAGTGAGGTGTTACCGTCCCCCACTCTTATTGTGTTACTGTCGATTTCCTCTTTTACAGCTGTTATTCATTTAATCCATTCACATTTAAGGTAATTGTTGGTATGTATGTTCCTGTGACTATTTTCTTAATTGTTTTGGGTTTGTTTTTGTAGGTCCTTTTCTTGTCTTGTGTTTCCCACTTAGAGAAGTTCCTTTTGCATTTGTTGTAGA
>NW_020172950.1:585-719 GCF_003031525.2 Neophocaena asiaeorientalis asiaeorientalis
AGCTGGTTCGGTGGTGCTGAATTCTCTTAGCTTTTGCTTGTCTGTAAAGCTTTTGATTTCTCCATCGAATCTGAGTGAGATCCTTGTTGGGTAGAGTAATCTTGGTTATAGGTTCTTCCCTTTCATTACTTTAA
>NW_020172951.1:0-239 GCF_003031525.2 Neophocaena asiaeorientalis asiaeorientalis
GAGCACCTCAATAAATAAGGCAAATACTAACAACCATAAAAAGGGAAATCGACAAAACATATTCTTAGTAGGGGAATTTAACAAACCACTTTCACCAATGGACAGATCATCCAAAATGAAAATAAATAAGGAAACACAAATTTTAAATGACACATTAAACAAGATGGACTTAATTGATATTTATAGGACATTCCATCCAAAAACAACAGAATACACATTTTTCTCAAGTGCTCATGAAA
>NW_020172951.1:580-803 GCF_003031525.2 Neophocaena asiaeorientalis asiaeorientalis
AACCTAACCTTACACCTAAAGCAATTAGAGAAAGAAGGACAAAAAAACCCCAAAGTTAGCAGAAGGAAAGAAATCATAAAAATCAGATCAGAAATAAATGAAAAAGAAATGAAGGAAATGATAGCAAAGATCAATAAAACTAAAAGCTGGATCTTTGAGAAGATAAATAAAATTGATAAATGATTAGACAGACTCATCAAGAAAAAAAGGGAGAAGACTCAAC
>NW_020172952.1:0-179 GCF_003031525.2 Neophocaena asiaeorientalis asiaeorientalis
TCCATTGTATATATGTGCCACTCTTCTTTACCCATTCACACAATGATAGACACTTAGGTTGTTTCCATCTACAGGCTACGGAAAATAGAGCTGCAATGAACATTTTGGTATATGACTCTTTTTGAATTATGGTTTTCTCAGGGTATATGCCCAGTAGTGGGATTGCTGGGTCGTATGGC
>NW_020172953.1:0-1212 GCF_003031525.2 Neophocaena asiaeorientalis asiaeorientalis
TGACCTCGTGACATGCCAGCCCTTGGGTGAAATGGAGATCTCTGACTGGTTCTCAAACTTTTAAGAAATGGGAATCTAGAAAAAAAAAAACCCAAAACAGTCATGCAAAGACTCACTGGGCTGGAAGGGGAGCCCGTGGTCATCTAGCTCAGTGCTGGGCTGAACCCTGGATCGTCCAAGGAGGCTCTTGGAGGCCTCTCTGCAGGCCAAGTAGTCAAGGCATAAGGGGGAATCAGGCATGTTTGCTTCTGTGTCTTCATGTTATTTTCATGTAAGATAGCACTGAAAACTTCAAAAGTAACACTGGAAATGTGCTGTGCTTGTCCATTTTCATCTTATAGGTAATGACATGAAGGCTCAAAGGGGGATCATGTTTTTCTAGTTGATAACAGACAACATTCCTCATCCAGCATTCCTATAGCTTAAAAAAGCAATAGAGGCAAGTGGGTCCATGAACGTGGGTTTTGTGGTCACGTAGATTTGAACTTGCATCCCAGCAGGGCTTGAATGGAGTTTTTCTCTCCAAATTAGGCAAATTGCTTCTCCAAGGCTCATGGAGTGGTCAGTGTTGTTATAGGGGAGTGAGGTAAAAGCATTTTCTTCACCATATCCTGCCCCAGACATGTTATCTGAAAGGAAGGCAGGAAAAATGGGAGGGATATATGGAGAAAGACGGAGGAAACTAAAGTGACAGAGAACATTCCTAAAAGTCCTCCATTTTACTTCTGCTGTGCTTCCACCCGCTCCTTGGGACCTCGCTTGCCAACAGAAATGTTGATTAAGCACTCTGGTTCTTATGTACTTTCTGCATTGGGAACACTTATAGTTAGGTTTCAGGGCTCTGAACTCCCCAAACTGGGGAACTTGTCATTAACAGGTCTTTTTAAAAAGCACAAGTGCCCCAAAGTTTAATGGCATTAGGTTTTGGCAATGATTTCTTGAATATGACACCGAAGGCACAGGCAACAAAAGGAAAATAGAGAAATTGGACTTCATGAAAATTTTTAAAATTGGACGTCATGAAAATCTGTGCATCAAGACCCTATCAACAGAGGAAAAGGGCAATCACAGAATGAGAGGAGATGTTTGGAAATCACATATCTGATAAGGGATTAATATCTAGAGTGTACAGAGAACTCCTAAAACTCAACCACAATGCAAACAACTTGGATAAAAAATGGGCAAAGGACTTGATTAGACATTTCTGCTAAG
>NW_020172954.1:0-473 GCF_003031525.2 Neophocaena asiaeorientalis asiaeorientalis
TATGGGAAAGGAAATAGGCAATCAAGTCCAGGAAGCGCAGACAGTGCCATACAGGAAATATCCAAGGAGAAACATGCCAAGACAAAGAAAAAAATATTAAAAGCAGCAAGGGAAAACAACAAATGACATACAAGGGAATCCCCATAAGGTTAACAACTGACCTTTCAGCAGAAACTCTGCAAGCCAGAAGGGAGTGGCAAGACATATTTAAAGTGTGAAAGGGAAAAACCTACAACCAAGATAATTCTACCCAGCAAGGATCTCATTCAGATTCGACGGAGAAATTAAAACCTTTACAGACAAAAGCCAAAGCTAAGAGAATTCAGCACCACAAAACCAGCTTTACTACAAATGCTAAAGGAAATTCTCCAGATAGGAAACATAAGAGAAGGAAAAAAACCTCCAATAACAAACCCAAAAGAATTAAGAAAGTGGGAATAGGAACATACATATCAATAACTACCTTAAATGTA
>NW_020172955.1:0-646 GCF_003031525.2 Neophocaena asiaeorientalis asiaeorientalis
CTAAAAGTCCATCACCAAGAGAAAGATTAAATACGTTGTGGTACACATCCATAAAGTGGATACAGACATTCAAAAGACTGTTGTAGAGAAAAAACAAGGTGCAAAACAGTATATCCCACTGACAGTATTTAAAGGATACAAACATACAGGTATACGCATGATCTTTTTTTCTTCTGAGAGGACACAGAAAAAGTTAATAGTGGCTACTTATGGGGAAGTGGGGACAGAGGGAAACTAAATTTTCCACCTGATCTTTCTACATTATTTAAATTTGTCATTTCTAGGTATTACTGTAATGTTAGTAAACAAGTACGTTACATAATCTCTTAATCAATTAAAAGTCTGTGGGGATAATATCCAATGCAGTACCCTTACAACAAAGCTACTAAGTTGTGCCAAAACACTATAGCTCAGTTTTGAATCATATTTCTGGTTACTCTATGTAATGGGTGTGTACACAAAGACAAGACTCCTGCGAAGGACAACTGGTTTACTATCTGCAGCAGGGATCCCCCACACCGAGCTGGTTGAGCAGGCAGAGAATTCAGAAAGCAGCCAGGCATGCTGCTCCCCAGAAAGGCAAAATTAAAAGAAACCTAGCTTAACCTGGAAGGCACTATTCCCAAGGGCCGAAATATGCTTCATT
>NW_020172957.1:0-1455 GCF_003031525.2 Neophocaena asiaeorientalis asiaeorientalis
AAGAGCAGAATAGCATACATAAACAGGTGCCTAATGAAAACTTGTATTCTAATATGGAACTCTCATGAACACCTTTTTTTTTTCTTCTAATGCTATGATAGTAGGCCATTTGATTATTTCTATTTTTATGGCTTTAACTTTAGAACAATGAAATATTCGTAAATTTTTAAAAGTATTTTTCTTTATTTGATGCGGGTGGGATACTGGAGAAATGAAAGGTCAAACACCTATTGAGGAATCCATACTTGTCTATATATTGTGTACTTTTATTTCAATAACTGATTTAAAATTCCTAAAAGGATGCTATAATAAGTTATTATGCCATTTTACAGACTGAATTAAGTGAATTTCAGGGAGGTATGAAACTTGCCTAAGGCTATCCAGCTACCAAGTGGTAGAAGTGAGAATTAAATCCAGGTATACCTATCGCCGAAGTTTCTGCTCATCTCTTTACATCATCCACTTTTAATAGCCAATGCTTTCCTGCTTACAAATATGACTGAGGTTTCCAGACAGTCAACAGTCCTTTTTAATCAGATAGAAAAATTACTGTTGATCCTCTAAAGACATATTCCTTTTCCATTAAGTGACTTTAGTTGTTCAAATAATACTTCCAGGCAGTAGTAATCATACAGTTGGAGACTAAGAACAGAACTCAGGGATGTGTCTAGCAGTCAGTAAAGACCAACTGGGCTCACTGATGATATTTACGGTCATTTCCCCTAGACTAACATAATCTTATTAACAAGACCCTAATAATTCTCAGTACTGCCCTTGCCTGATTGTTTGTTCTTCTCCCTCTATCACTCTCTCTTTCCCCATATTATTATTATTTTTGGTGAATTAAATTCAGGGATTAGTATTCAGGAGTACTCGTCACAAAAGCAGAGAATCTTAGCTCACACCAAAGGAAAAAAATAGAGAAAAAGTATAAATTATATGAATACACACACATACACACATGTGCCAACTATATGTTGCACTTCTCCAAAATCTATTCAGTATCTGCACATTTACTGTATATTACCAGTAAGACCAGAAATGAGCGTAACTCTCTGTTTACAAGGCACAGAAAACAAACCCAAATATGGAAATTACTAGCAATGAGAATGGGGAAGAAAGACTACAACAAGGAATGTAGATGATATTTTTGTTTCCTAGCTATGATGCCAAATATTGAACTTTCAACTTGAGACAAGGAGGCCATAAAAAGTTGTATTAGTTTCCTAGAGCTGCCATGACAAAGTACCAGGGACTGAGGAGGATAAACAGCAGAACAGGAGGTTAAACAACAGAACAGATATGCCACTCACAGGTCTAGAGGCTAGAAATCTGACATAAGGTGTCAGCAGGATTGATTTCTTCTCAAGTATCTCTTCTTGGTTTGTAGATGCCATGTTTTCCTTTTGTCTGTACATGGTCTTCTCTCTGTGCATGTCTGTGTCCTAATATTTT
>NW_020172958.1:0-122 GCF_003031525.2 Neophocaena asiaeorientalis asiaeorientalis
ATAAAAAGAAACGAAATTGAACTATTTGTAATGAGTTGGATAGACCTAGCCTCTGTCATACAGAGTGAAGTAAGTCAGAATGAAAAGGACAAATACCGTATGCTAACACATATATATGGAAT
>NW_020172958.1:156-376 GCF_003031525.2 Neophocaena asiaeorientalis asiaeorientalis
GACCTAGCCTCTGTCATACAGAGTGAAGTAAGTCAGAATGAAAAGGACAAATACCGTATGCTAACACATATATATGGAATATAAGGGAAAAAATGTCATGAAGAACCTGGGGTTAGGCAGAAATAAAGACACAGACCTACTGGAGAATGGACTTGAAGATGTGGGGAGGGGGATGGGCAAGCTGTGAAAGGGCGAGAGAGAGTCATGGACATATACACAC
>NW_020172959.1:0-1484 GCF_003031525.2 Neophocaena asiaeorientalis asiaeorientalis
CCCGGGGGAGTTGTCCCTGGGTCCCGGGACCCTGGCCGTGACGGGCTGCACAGGCTCCCCAGAAGCGGGGGTGGATAGTGACACTGAGGCTCGCGCACAGGCTTCTTGGTGGCGGCAGCAGCAGCCTTAGCGTCTCAAGCCCGTCTCTGGGGTCCGCGCTAGCGCCTGTTTCTGGAGCTCCTTTAAGCAGCGTTCTTCATCCCCTCTCCTTCCGCACCAGGAAACAAAGAGGGAAGAAAAAGTCTCTTGCCTCTTCGACAGGTCCAGACTTTTCCCCGTACTCCCTCCCGGCCAGCCGTGGCGCACTAACCCCCTGCAGGCTGTGTTCACGCCGCCAACCCCAGTCCTCTCCCTGCGCTCCGACCGAAGCCCGAGCCTCAGCTCCCAGCCCCGCCCGCCCCGGCGGGGGAGCAGACAAGCCTCTCGGGCTGGTGAGTGCCGGTCGGCACCGATCCTCTGTGCGGGAATCTCTCCACTTTGCCCCCTGCACCTCTGTTGCTGTGCTCTCCTCCGCGGCTCCGAAGCTTCCCCCTCCACCACCCGCAGTCTCTGCCCGCGAAGGGGCTTCCTAGTGTGTGGAAACCTTTCCTCCTTCACGGCTCCTTCCCACTGGTGCAGGTCCCGTCCCTATCGTTTTGTCTCTGTTTATTCTTTTTTCTTTTGCCCTACCCAGGTACGTGGGGGTTTCTTGCCTTTTGGGTGATCTGATGTCTTCTGCCAGCGTTCAGTAGGTGTTCTGTAGGAGTTGTTCCACGTGTAGATGTATTTCTGGTGTATCTGTGGGGAGGAAGGTGATCTCCGCGTCTTACTCTTTTGCCATCTTCCCAGAAGTCCTCCATAGGCATTCTTAAAAAAAAAAATGGGCCCCATCTTTTCTGCTCCCATCAAAGTTTCAGGTTCTTTGTAGTTACAGTCTTAATACTCTGCCTTCTGATACTTACCTAGTCATGGCAGGAGCATCTACTCAAAGCAGGTACCTGATTCAGCAGCACCTGCCTCCTATAGCATTGAGAATTTGTGTTCTCAGACAGTGGCAACTCTTTAGCAACTCCTAGTAATAATGGGTTTGTTTCTCTTCTGGATGCCTGAATAAATGCTAGACTTACAGTCCATTTTCTAAAAGTCACCCATTGTGTTATACAGGAGTATGTATTTTGTTACACTTCTCACATTCATGAATTAAACCAACCCCTTACAAACTAGCATGGGTTACATGAAGGAAGATGTGTGTATGTTCATACAGCTAAGCTACATGCTACATGCTTTGTGTTCTTAATCCCATGCATTTAAAACGTTTATTTTTGTGGGACTTCCCTGGTGGTCCAGTGGTTAAGACTCTGCTTCCAATGTAGGGGGAGTGGGTTTGATCCCTGGTCGGAGAACTAAGATCCCACTTGCCGCACCGTGTGGCCAAAAACAAACAAACAAAAACATGTATTTTTTGAATGGTAAAATGAACTTTTAAAAATAAAATTTAAAGTATA
>NW_020172960.1:0-1156 GCF_003031525.2 Neophocaena asiaeorientalis asiaeorientalis
TTACATAGAAGAAAGCTGTCCTAATTTTTTCACAATTCCAATAAAGAAGTCTTCTTTTTTTTTGTCTTATTTGTTGTACAGAATATAGTACACTTTGGAAAATTGTCCATGTGAATTTCCGAGAAAAACGTTAGTATATATAGTTGTACAGAATATAGTACACTTTGGAAAATTGTACAGAATATTGTACACTTTGGAAAATTGTTCATATGAATTTCAGAGAAAAATGTTAATATATGTAGTCATTACATTACCCATTATATTACACATATATAAATCATATACACATGATTTTCTTAATTCTTGCTCATCTTTACATATTAGAATATTATCAGAAAAAGAATGATACTAGTACATATAAAATCTATAAGTTTTATGTTTTGCTTTTTTAAAGTTTTAATCATATATTCAGAAATAAGAATTCTAATTCATTTGCAAAACTTTGAATATCATATAGCCTTTTTCTTGTTCCCACAGGAGTGGTTAGAAAAGAAAAATGTTTATTTACATGAAATGCACAGAATTAAAAGAATCGAAAGTGAAAACTTAAGGATTCAAAATGAACAGGTATTCTGAATATAGAAGTAAAAAATATTCTGGATTTTTAAGTCAGTAAAATAGTCTGAATGTTTAATACTTGTAAATCAACTGTTTTTTAAATGGTGAAATAAATTGTATGTAAAAGAGCTGATTTCTGATTTTATTTCTCTGGTACTTTATACATTTTTAGTTTGATATAAATATAACTGTTTTACATGAAAACATGGATACACAGAGATTTTTATTATTTATATGTGAGCAATAGCTTTGGCACTACTGATTATGAACTTATTTTTTCTTGTGACCATGTACCTATTTCATTATTAAAAATTGACTTTGATACTACAACTTAGCCAGGAATATAAAGGGTCATCAGACATTAACCTTCAGTTTTCCCCTTTTCTATCTTGAGTTTTGTATGTATCTTCAAGACCAGCCTCTACCTGAGTATTTGCCCCTATCCTTCCCACTGACTGGAGCTGGACTCTCATTTCAGTCTCTCCTGTACTTCACCTTCTGCCTCTAACTCCTTCCTACAACATGCTCCAGTTCTTTCCCATCTTCTAAAGTAAAATCCCTGAAAAAAACAAAAGAAAAAAAAACAATCCTTCATTGT
>NW_020172960.1:1171-1440 GCF_003031525.2 Neophocaena asiaeorientalis asiaeorientalis
CCTCTCACTGTTGTGGCCTCTCCCGTTGCGGAGCACAGGCTGAGGACACGCAGGCTCAGCAGCCATGGCTCACGGGCCCAGCCACTCCGCGGCATGTGGGATCTTCCTGGACCGGGGCACAAACCCGTGTCCCCTGCATCGGCAGGCGGACTCTCAACCACTGCGCCACCAGGGAAGCCCCCAGTATGCTTTTAATACTACCATGGATAGAAACATATTTCCCCAGCACACAGCACTGTGTGGAGCAGCCCTGCAGGGGACGTGCCTGG
>NW_020172961.1:0-231 GCF_003031525.2 Neophocaena asiaeorientalis asiaeorientalis
GAGATTAGACCACTCCCTAACACCATACACAAAAGTAAGCTGAAAATGGATCAAAGACCTAAATGTAAGGCCAGAAGCTATCCAACATTTAGAGGAAAACATAGGCAGAACACTCTATGACAAAAATCACAGCAAGATCCTTTTTGACCCACCTCCTAGAGAAATGGAAATAAAAAGAAAAATAAACAAATGGGACCTAATGAAACTTCAAAGCTTTTGCACAGCAAAGGA
>NW_020172961.1:623-799 GCF_003031525.2 Neophocaena asiaeorientalis asiaeorientalis
TTCCTTAAAAAACTACAAATAGAACTACCATATGACCCAGCAATCCCACTACTGGGCATATACCCTGAGAAAACCATAATTCAAAAAGAGTCATGTACCAAAATGTTCATTGCAGCTCTATCCACAATAGCCAGAAGATGGAAACAACCTAAGTGCCCATCATCAGATGAATGGAT
>NW_020172962.1:0-122 GCF_003031525.2 Neophocaena asiaeorientalis asiaeorientalis
CCTAACCGGTCCCCTAAACCGTCACCGTCCCCTAACCCTAAGCTTAACCCTAGCCCTAACCATTACCCGAAGCCTTACACTAACCCGTCCCCTAAACCTAAACCGTACGCTAACACTAACCC
>NW_020172962.1:327-552 GCF_003031525.2 Neophocaena asiaeorientalis asiaeorientalis
CCATCCCCGTCCCCTAACCCTAAGCCTAACCCTAATCCTAACTGGTCCACTAAACTGTCCCCGTACCCGTCCCCTAACCTTAAGCCTAAATCTAACGCTAACCCTTACCCGAAGCCTTAACCTAACCCGTCCCATAATCCTAAACCGTAAGCTAACACTAACCCATACCCTAACACGTACGCTCACCCTAAACCATTGTCATACACTAACCTGTCCCCTAAACCG
>NW_020172962.1:614-777 GCF_003031525.2 Neophocaena asiaeorientalis asiaeorientalis
TCCCCTAATCCTAAGCCGTAGGCTAACACTAACCCTTACCCTAACACGTTCGCTCACCCTAAACCGTTGTCGTATCCTAACCTTTCCCCTAAATCGTCCCCGTCCCCTAACCCTAACACTATCCCTATCCCTAACCCGAAGCCTTACCCTAACCTGTCACCTA
>NW_020172963.1:0-1245 GCF_003031525.2 Neophocaena asiaeorientalis asiaeorientalis
AAAAAAAAAAAAAAAAAAAAAAAAAAAAAAAAAGCAAAGTGGCACTATTATTGCATCAAATAGATTTTCAAGTGTGTCTTGAAATTTTCATGCTCCAATTTATACTCTCATTCAAAAGAAAAATTAGAAAAAACTGATCTTTGTAGAGAATTGTTACATGCAGTTCTGTAGATGTATCTCTATATATCAGATGAGGAAAGTGTTATATTCTTTCTTAAGAAAGAATGCATGTTTGAACTTTCATGGAATCATATGTTTACTTCACCTTGTAAAATATAATTGGAAGATAAAAATATTTTCATCCAAAGATCAAGCTGTGACATGCCAGGAACTACTGATAATTACATTTATTTTGAAATACTGTTAGTTATAGCCAAGTGAGAAACCTTTTCATTAGCAACCATTTGAAAGTGCCTTCTTTAAGGACTAATCTGAACATACTTACACAAGCTCAAACTGAATCTTTTGTACTCCATTCACCATATATACTTATTAAGTAAGTATAATACTTAAAATCAACGATGAGAATTAGTCTGACCACAAATATCTTTAACAAATAAACTATGTGGCTAAAATATTAGCTACCACAGATACTTTCATGAATAGATTAATTTCTCATTTAATATGTCCAGATACTGGTGCTTTTGTTTGTTTTAAATTTCTCTCTCTTGGAAATTTGTTGTTTCCCTGAAGATTCAGTTCATTGGTATTTTCAAAACCCTTCAAGACAAAACAAAAAGTCCTATATGACCAAGCATCATGTAGCATGATAAGACGCTGATTTATTTCTAGCTCATGAACTTCTTGAACTTCATGAATTTCTGGTTCTAAATATGTAGATTTTTCTAAATTCAACATACTTCCATCCTGATGGTGATTTAAAAATAACTAATAGCCAGCATGGCTATGATGATCCCAATTTCAAATGTTTGATTCTATTGTGTATCTTTAAAAAAAAAGGAAGAGGGGGATTCTGGTGATTAATTAATAATTATATTAAAATCATTTACATTGTATTTACAAAAATAGTATTAAAATTCTCATTCAATAATTTTTTTTTTTTTTTTTTTGCAGTACGCGGGACTCTCACCATAGTGTCCTCTCCTGTTGCAGAGCACAGGCTCCGGACGTGCAGTCTCAGCGGCCATGGCTCACGGGCCCAGCCACTCTGCAGCATATGGGATCTTTCCAGACCAGGGCAAAATTGCTATGTTCTTCCATATTACACAAATCCAGACTGTAACA
>NW_020172964.1:0-187 GCF_003031525.2 Neophocaena asiaeorientalis asiaeorientalis
AACACAACACAACCCATTAACAGAGAGGCTGCCTAAAATCACACTAAGTTCACAGACACTCCAAAACACACCACCAGCCGTGGATGTGCCCACCAGAAAGAAAAAGTCCAGCCTCATCTACCAGAACACAGGCACCAGTCCCCTCCACCAGGAAGCCTACACAACCCACTGAACCAACCTTACTCAC
>NW_020172964.1:573-934 GCF_003031525.2 Neophocaena asiaeorientalis asiaeorientalis
GCCGACCGCCACTCACCAGCCCGAGAGGCTTGTCTGCTCACCCGCCAGGGCGGGCGGGGCTGCGAGCTGAGGCTCAGGTTTCGGTTTTGGACGGAGCGCAGGGAGAGGACTGGGATTGGCGGCTTGAACATAGCCTGAAGGGGTTAGTGCTCCACGACTAGCCGGGAGGGAGTTCGGGGAAAAGCCTGCACCGGCTGAAGAGGCAAGAGACTTTTTCTTCCCTCTTTGTTTCCTGGTGCGCGAGGAGAGGGGTTTAAGAGCGCTGCTTAAAGGAACTCCAGAGACGGGCGCGAGCCGCGGCTAACAGCGCGAACCCCAGAGACGGGCGCGAGACGCGGCTAAAAGCGCGAACCCCAGAGAC
>NW_020172964.1:25576-26736 GCF_003031525.2 Neophocaena asiaeorientalis asiaeorientalis
AAAGGCAAGAAACTCCCCACATACATGGGTAGGGCAAAAGAAAACAGAAAAAACAGAGATAAAAGCATAGGGATAGGACCTACACCTCTGGGAGGGAACTCTGAAGGAGGAAAACTTTCCACACACGAGGAAAACTTTCCATACACTAGGAAACCCCTTCACTGGTGGAAATTGAGGGTGGGTGTGGGGGAAGCTTCAGAACCATGCAGGAGAGCAAAGCAACAGGGGTGCAGACGGCAAAGCAGAGAGATTCTCCCACAGAGTATTGGTGCCAACCTACACTCACCAGCCTGAGAGGCTTGTCTGCTCACCCACTGGGGCAGGTGGGGCCTGGGAACTGAGGCTTGGGCTTCAGAGGTCAGATCCCAGTGAGAGGACTGTGGTTGGCTGCATGAACATAGCCAGAAGGAGACTAGTACACTACAGCTAGCTGGCAGGGAGTCCAGGAAAAACTCTGGACCTGCCTAAGAGGCAAGGGACCATTGTTTGGGGATGCACAAGGAGAGGGGATTCCATACCTGTCTGCCCACAGAAGTCAGAGCACCACCTAAATGAACTCCACAGATGGGCACGAGCCTTGGCTATCAGCTCCAGAGCCCCCTAATCAGCTGTCACTTTAACCTCGTCCTGTCTGGGTAGGAACAGATGCCTGAGGGCAACCTACATGCAGAGGTGGGGCCAGAACCAAAGCTGAAGCCCAGGAGCTTTGTGAACAAAGAGAAAGGGAAATTTCTCCATGCAACCTCAGGAGCAGTGGATTAAATCCCCACAATCAACTTGAAGTACTCTGCATCTGTGGAATACCTGAATAGACAAAGAATCAACCCAAAATTGAGGTGGTGGACTTGGGGAGCAACTGTAGACTCGGTGTTTGTTGTTTGTAACTGACTTGTTTCTGATTTTTATATTTACCTTATTATAGCTTTTAGTGCTTGCTATCATTGGTGGATTTGTTTATTCATTTGGTTGCTCTCTTTTTTTATTACTTTTTAAAATTTGAATAATATTTTTATTTTTGTTTTATTTTATTTTTTAAATTATTTTTCTTTATTTTTTGCCCTTGCCTCCTGAGCCATGTGCCTGACAGGCTCTTGGTGTTCCTGCCTGGTGCCAGGCCTTAGCCTCTGAGGTGGGACAGCCAAGTTCAGGACATTGGACCA
>NW_020172965.1:0-551 GCF_003031525.2 Neophocaena asiaeorientalis asiaeorientalis
CAGCTCCATCACCTGTCCACCTACAACTCATGCAGCCCTCGCGGGCTTTCAGGGAGAGCATCCACCAAGCGCCTAGAGTGCCTGGCACACGATAAGCACTCCACGTGATCCTAAGACCCAAGGGATCCCAGCGGGGAGAACAGGAGGCAGGAACAGCACGGTGAGGCCTCTGGGAAGAGGACACAGGCACGTGTGAGCGCATGGAGGCAGGGACCTGTCTGCTGGTGGTCACCACTGGAGTCCTGAACCCGGAAGCGTGCCTGAGATGGAGAGGCTGTGCAACAGTTACTGAACGAATGAATGGGTGATCGAATGAACAAATGAACAGAGGCGGTATGCTTAAACTGAGTAGGGACTGGGCAGTGGGGTGGCGTACGTGACAGAGCACTGCATCAGGGTCAGAAGACTCAGCTCCAGTCCCTGTCCTTCCCACAGCCGGTGGGGCGCACGCCTTGGCTACAGCCCTCAGATATCAGCTCAGGTCCCTGTCCTTCCCACAGCCGGTGGGGTGCACACCTTGGCTACAGCCCTCAGATACAAGATGAGGGGTT
>NW_020172966.1:0-329 GCF_003031525.2 Neophocaena asiaeorientalis asiaeorientalis
AGGATGTTTTAAAAGACTGGGTAGGATCTTTCAAACATTTTAAAAGTACATGTCATTGATAAAGCTAAAAACTTGAAGGTCATGTAATACAGCAGATTAATCGTGGAGTAGAGTGAAATTATGCTGTTTTTTAAAATATGGCAGATCAGATTTCCTGCCTAATTATATAAGTTGATTTATCTTAAAAAATACACAGTATTTTGAAGACTTATTGGCTGTAAAATAAATTAAGGGTATTTCAAAGGACTTCTCTGCAAAGAAAGGTGAGAAGTAGCAAAACAGAAAGTTGAGGGGAAAAAATGTCAATATATACATTGCTATAGGGTGAA
>NW_020172967.1:0-1147 GCF_003031525.2 Neophocaena asiaeorientalis asiaeorientalis
GGTGATGATCACTTTGTAGTGTATACAGATGTCAAATTATAGTGTTGTATACCTGAAACGTATATAATTAAAAAAATCCAATTTCCCAAATGCCAGCCAATGACCAACCATGCAAGCAGGCCTTTTTAAGGTGAGCAGTCTTAGACCTGCTATGTTAACTCTTTACTGCACAGGTCACATTTTAAGGTATGCCTAAAATACTAAACACTTCTGTTTTGAAAATTAATGCACTGTATTTAATTACTAAAATAGTAAATGACTACTAAATAGGAGTTCTTGTATAATTTCTTTGTGTTTAGGTCCTGGCTGAATACAAGTTTGAATTTCTGCAAACAGTTTGCAATCATGAACATTACATTCCTCTGAATTTGCCAATGGCATTTGCAAAACCTAAACTTCAGCGAGTTCAAGGTATGTATTTGTGTTTTCCATCATTAGGGATTGTGTTTTCCTGTTTTGGGCTAGCGCTAGTATAGTATAACGTTTTCTAGTTAAACCAGTCAATCTAAAGGTAATGTCAGAATTGTTACTATCTGAAGATAGGTTCGTTAATGGTACTCGGCATTTCCTTCATAGTGTCAGTGGTAGTATTCATAGAATGAAGAAATTAGGTGTGTTACATAGATTGCTGCTTAAACACAGATGTCAGATACCAGTTAAATTGCTCTCTGTAGTACTGTTTGGACTCTTATGTGAGACTGAATTAAGAAAAAAACATATAAATACATTTCTGCTGAGTGGAACATCAAAAGAGAAGTAGACAGAGTAAAATAGTGATATGTATGTATTAAATTGATGAAATGCCTTCAGTTATCTCCATTGCTAGTTTTATTGAATGCTTTGTTGTGTAGCACTATTCTTATGTTACTATGTTTTTTATTTGTCCCTTTTCTTTTCATATATTAATTAGATTTTTTTTTCATTTGTGGTGGACCGTTTGACTTCAGTAGGTAGGTTTAACTCGGTTCACTCTAAAGTAGTTTGCTGTCTTTAAAAACAATTGATTTCATGAATGGCTAAGATGGATGGGGGCTTTCTTTGCTTTTTAAATCCTCCCTAGCCAAGATGAGGCTTTAGTTAATGTACCCAGAAAACCTAGGAGGTGATGTATTTGTTAACTCTTAAAATCAGCTTGAGTGTTGATTGC
>NW_020172968.1:0-789 GCF_003031525.2 Neophocaena asiaeorientalis asiaeorientalis
GGAACCCTCTTACACTGTTGGTGGGGATATAAATTGGTACAGCCAATTTGGAGAACAGATGTGGAGGTTCCTTAAAAAACTAAAAATTGAATTACCATACGATCCAGCAATCCCACTCCTGGGCATACACCCAGACAAAACTCTAATCCAAAGAGATACAAGAGCCATGGCCACTGGGCCTGCGGGTCTGGAGCCTGTGCTCCGCAACAGGAGAGGCCACAACAGTGAGAGACCCGCGTACAGAAAAAACAAACAAATTAAAAAAACTAAAAATTGAATTACCATATGATCCAGCAACACCACTCCTGGGCATATACCCAGACAAAACAATAATCCAAAGAGATACATGCACCCCTATGTTCATAGCAGCACTATTCACAATAGCCAAGACATGGAAACAACCTAAGTGTCCACTGACAGATGAATGGATAAAGAAGAGGTGGTACATGTATACAATGGACTAGTACTCAGCCATAAAAAAGAACAAAATAATGCCATATGCAGCAACATGGATGCAACTAGAGATTATCATACTAAGTGAAATAAGTCAGAAAGAGAAAGACAAATACCATAATGATATCACTTATACGTGGAATCTAAAATATGACACAAACAAACGTATCTACGAAACAGCAACAGACTCATGGACATAGAGAACAGACTTGTGGTTGCCAAGGGGGAGGAGGTTGGGGGAGGGATGGAATGGGAAGTTGGGGTTAACAGATGTAAACTATTATACATGGAATAGATAAACAAGGCCCTACTGTATAGCACAGGGAACTATATTCA
>NW_020172968.1:24457-26190 GCF_003031525.2 Neophocaena asiaeorientalis asiaeorientalis
GTGTGCCACAACTACTGAGCCGGTGCTCTAGAGCCCGTGAGCCACAACCACTGAGCCCATGTGCCACAACTACTGAAGCCTGTGTGTCTAGAACCCGAGCTCCGCAATGAAGTGTAGCCCCTGCTCACCACAACTAGAGAAAGCCCGTGCACAGCAACAAAGACCCAGTGCAGCCAAAAATAAAATAAATAAATTTATTTAAAAAAAAAAACTCCCCCACAAAAAAAAAACCCCACAAACAAAAGTCCAGGACCAGATGGCTTCATAGGCAAATGCTACCAAACATACAAAGAACTTATACTGATCCTTCTCAAACTCTTCCAAAAAACTAAAGAGAAGGGAACACTTCCAAAGACATTCCATGAAGCCACCATCACCCTGATACCAAAACCAAAGACACCACCAATAAAGAAAATTATGGGCCAATATCTTTGATGAATATAGATGCAAAAATTCTCAACAAAATATAGCAAACTGGATCCAACAACACATAAAGAAGATCATACACCCCACCAAGTGGGATTCATCCCAAGTTCATAAGGATGGTTCAACATATGCAAATTAATCAATGTGATACACCACATAAACAAAAGTCAAAAACCACTTGATCATCTCAATAGATGCAGAAAAAACATTTGACAAAATTCAACATCCAATGATCATCTCAATAGATGCAGAAAAAAACATTTGACAAACTTCAACATCCATTCACAATAACACTCTAACCAAAGTGGGTATAGAGAGAATATATCTCAACATAATAAAACCTATTTATGACAAACTGAGAGCCAATATAATACTCAATGGTGAAACGCTGAAAGCCTTCCCGCTAAAATCTGGAATGAGACAAGGATACCCACTTCCACCTCTCCTATTCAACATACTATTGGAAGTCCTAGCCACAGCAATCAGACAAGAAAAAGAAATAAAAGGTATGCAAACTGGAAGAGGTAAAATCGTCATGATATGCAGATGACATGACTCTCTATATAGAAAACCCTAAAGACTCCACACAAATACTAGAACTGATCAGTGAATTCAGAAACATAGCAGGATACAAGATTAACATACAGAAATCGGTTGCATTTCTTTACACCAACAATGAAGTATCAGACAGGGAATGTAAAAAAACACTACCTTTCAAAATCACACTCTCAGGACTTCCCTGGTGGTCCACTGGCTAAGACTCCACAATCCCAATGCAGGGAGCCCAGACTCCATGCCTGGTCAGGGAACTCGATCCCACATACCACAACTAAGAGTTTGAATGTCACAACTAAAGGATCCACGTGCCACAACTAAATATCCCGCATGCTGCAACTAAAGATCCCGCATGCCACAACTAAAGATCCCGCATGCAGCAATGAAGATCCCGCACGTGGCAACTAAGACCCGGCACAGCCAAATAAATGAATATTGAAAAAAATGCACCCCCAAAAATAAAACACTTAGGAATAAACCTGACGAAGGAGGTGAAAGACTTGTATGCTGAGAACTATAAAACATTAAATGAAATTGAAGATGATTCAAAGAAATGGAAAGATGATCCATGATCTTGGATTGGAAGAATTTCTATTGTTAAAATGACTATACAACCCAAAGCAATCTACAGATTTAAACCAATCCCTATCGAATGACTGATGACATTTTTCACAGAACTAGAACAAATAATCCTAAAATTTATATGGAACCATAAAACACCCAGAATTGCCAAAGCAATCCTGAAGAAAAAA
>NW_020172968.1:26320-26604 GCF_003031525.2 Neophocaena asiaeorientalis asiaeorientalis
ATAGTCAATTAATTTTTGACAAAAAAGGCAAGGATATACAACGGGAAAAAGTCTCTTCAGCAAGTGGTGCTGGGAAAGTTGGACAGCTGCATGTAAATCAATGAATTTAAAACACACCCTCTCACCGTACACAAAAATAAACTCAAAATGGCTTAAAGACTTAAACGTAAGACATGACACCATAAAACTCCTAGAAAGGAACACAGGCAAAACATTCTCTGACACAAGTTGCACTGATGTTTTCTTAGGTCAGTCTCCCAAGGCAACAGGAATAAAAGCAAAAA
>NW_020172969.1:0-531 GCF_003031525.2 Neophocaena asiaeorientalis asiaeorientalis
TCGTATCAACTATGTTTTCTGACACAATGCTATGAGACTAGACATCAATTACAAGAAAACATCTGTAAAAAATAGAAACACATGGAGGCTAAACAAAACACTAATAAATAAGCAAGAGATCACTGAAGAAATCAAAGAGGAAATCAAAAAATACCTAGAAACAAATGACAATGAAAACACAATGACCCCAAACCTATGTAATGCAGCAAAAGCAGTTCTAAGAGGGAAGTTTATAGCAATACAATCCTACCTCGAGAAAGAAGAAACATCTCAAATGAACAACCTAACCTTACAACTGAAGCAATTATAGAAAGAAGAACAAAAAACATCCAAAGTTATCAGAAGGAAAGAAATCATAAAGATCAGATCAGAAATAAATGAAAAAGAAATGAAGGAAACAATAGCTAAGATCAATAAAACTAAAAGCTGGTTCTTTGAGAAGATAAACAAAATTGATAAACCATTAGTCAGACTCATCAATTATGTAACAATAACAGGGACAACCTGGAAGAAATGGACAAATTCTTAGAA
>NW_020172970.1:0-1213 GCF_003031525.2 Neophocaena asiaeorientalis asiaeorientalis
GCAAATCATTAAATGTCTGTAAGGGGGCTGTGAATTAGAACCGTCCCTCAGGCTGGACCACAATGCCACAAACCCTTCAAGGACAGCTACAAAGGGAATTTTTTAAATCTCAAGGTTATTGTATAATTTTAGAAGTTTAAGGTCGTGTATAATAAAAATCATATATTATTTAAATGCCACTCTTTTATTTTCCCCTATAAAGTATCTGGGGGAGGCAGAGAGAGAGAGAGAGAGAGAGAGAGAAGAGAGAGAAAGGGGCAAAGATAGAGACCAAAGCAGAGTGACAGAGCTTTTAAATATCATTTAATGCCTAAATGTCATAGGCTTAAAAAATTCAACAGAATTCTCATGCATTCTTTCCCACAGGGGGCTACCCTTTAAACAATGACCTTTAAAAAAACCCAAGCAAAGAAACAGCCCTGATACTGATGACGTGTGTACATTCTGCTGTTGACAGGATGAATTTCATCAGCCCAAATGGTCAGTATTTGGGGTGGTAGATCTTAGGATCTAACAGATTTTTATGGCCCACATCTGTCTGGGGTGATTGAGTTCCTGGTTCTTTCAAGATGGGATGATTTAAATAATTGTTCTTTACTGCGGTTGTAAAAATTCCATTCTGCCTTTCTAGCTGCGGTGATTTATTTGAAGACCCCAGGGACAGGCAGGGTTGGAGCACAGAGTAAGCTATAGGTAAACATATCAATTACATTGCAGGTATTACTTCCCCAAAGATTTCAAAAAATGGCTCAAAAAGCAGTGTTTCACAGTGGAAAGGGCATGGTTTTTGAAGTCTGAAGGCCTGGGCTCATGCCTTGGCAACATTAATAAGCTCCCAGAGGGAGCTACAGTGCAGCTACACAGAGAAGACTTTCCAGGTAATTGCAGATGTTTTGCAAGGCTACTGGAGACAGCAACTCTCTCGAGAAAATAATTAATAAGAACCCTGCTTAAAGTCAGCACTTTGAACAATTGCACACTGAGAGACTGATAAATCTCTATAATTAATATTAAACATGTTGATACGTGGAAGTGACCTTCCCAGCTCGGACCGGTGTGGAATGAGACCAGTTCGGTCAAGTTAAGCAGGTCCTGGGTGATACAGAATAGGGATCCAGGTAGGCTCTACACATAGAAATTCTTTTCCTAGCTAAGGGGTCCACTAACTGTTAGCGGGGAGGATTGGAAGTTGCGTCTGAATTTCGCTCTATGT
>NW_020172970.1:1231-2276 GCF_003031525.2 Neophocaena asiaeorientalis asiaeorientalis
TGATTACGAATCTTCTATTCTCAGTCCTTTGCCAGTCCTCAAATACAGCAGCCCTTTCAGGCATTAAGAGAAAAGTAGGCTCTGTAAATAGTTGTCTATACTCACTGTCTTCAATTCTTTTCTTCCATCCTCTCTTGAATCCGTTGTAATAAGGCTTGTCAAGGTCCCCAGGGACCAATGATGAAGCTAGTTGTCAGTTATTCTCCTTGAACTCTCAAAAGCATTTGACTCAGTTGATCACCCCTTCCTTCCTGAAATACTTCCTTATTTTGGCTTCCAGGAGACCATAGTCTCCTGGTTTTCCTATTGTTCCTCCTTCACCACCACCCCTCCATTCCTTCTTAGTGTTCTTTCCTGACTTCTGTTAACCTTCCTGACATTCTAACCATAGAGAATGCCGGGGATCAGTCAATGAACCTTGCCTCCTCTTTGCCTACATCCAATCCTTGGTGATCGGATCCAATACGATGGTTTTAACAACCATCTCTAGGCTGATGCATAAGAAGTCACCATTTTATGGGTCCAAGGGGTTGACTATCAGTACTTTCATATGGTTAAACCTAATAACTCCCAAACATCATTGCCCATGAGCTCCAGGTACCTCCATCTACTTGTATATAGGGCTTGATATTTTCTCTGGGATGTCTAAGATGCATTACAAGCATAATATTTTTGCTTATTTCAGTTAATGACAAGTTCATTTTTCCAGTTGTTCAGCTAAAAATCCTTGAATCCTCTATTCCTCTGACAACCAACATCCAATCCATCTGCAAATCCTTTTGACTCTAACTTCAAAATATATCCAACCCTGACAACAGTTACCGTCCCCTCTACATGTTGGCTCCTGGTATTATAATCTCTCACCTGGCATATGCAATGCTTTCTAACTGGATCCTTGCTCTTTCCTTGCCCCATAAAGCAGCAGGGGAACTCCTGTTAAAACACAATTTAGATCATGTCAATTCTTTGCTTAAAATCTCTGACTTACTCTGAGTTAAAGTCAAAGGTCTTGCAATGGCTTCCCAGTCTCTGTAGAGATCTGGTT
>NW_020172971.1:0-870 GCF_003031525.2 Neophocaena asiaeorientalis asiaeorientalis
TGTGTCTCCTGATAGTATACATATGACTCAACGTCACTTCTCGATATTTCTGCCAAAAACACAAACCTGAATCTAATGAGGAAAAATCAGACAAAGCCACATGGAGGGACATCCTACAAAATAATGGGCCTGAATTTGTCAAACATGTTAAGGTCATAAAAGACAAAAATGTTCCAGAATAATGAAGATAAAGGACTTGAGAGGTAAAAGCAAAGCATAAACCTTTATTGGAACCTTGATAAAAATTTTTTTCTTTTTCTTTAAACCATATTTGTGTTTCAATTGGTTAAATTTAAATATGTCTATAGATTTGAGAATAGTACTAATTAGTTAATTTTCTGATTTTGATTACTATGGTAATGAGGCAGAATCAGCAGAATCGTTGTTTTTAGGAAAATACACTGAAGAATTTGACTGGAAAAGGGTATGATATCTATAATGTATTCTCAAACAAATCAGAAAAGAAATTATATCATGTTAAGTAAATGGAACACTTGACTGTTAACTGGATCCCAAATAAACAACAAAAGAAACCAAAATGCAACTAAATAATAAACAAATAGGACTTCAAAGGAAAAACCTAACTTTTAAAAAATACTTATGAAGCTGTGGACTAAGGAGCCCACCTGCCATATCAGTGAACAATAGCCATCAGCCACTACAGCTGCCCCCAATGCTGAGCCCTGAGGGAACTCAAGATATAAACAGGAAGCCCACCATCAAGCCCTCAGCCACTACAGCCGCCCACAATGGTGCACCCAGAGGGGACTCAGGATGGGAAAGAACACGATTCTGACCCTAGATAGCCAAGGTGCATATCAAAGAAATACTTTCAGTGAGCCCAGACTCTTGTATCTTCCCATATGTAGA
>NW_020172972.1:0-1098 GCF_003031525.2 Neophocaena asiaeorientalis asiaeorientalis
ACACAAAGACTTCTCTATAATTCCCTGTGAGTTTCAAGAACAACTTTTTTTTAAACACCTAGATTCTGAAGCTCTCCACAAAGCATTACTAAAATTGCATTTACATATGTATCTACATATTAATCACACATTAATGCATTTACAATTGTATTATGATTTATTGCTAATTTATCAGAGCATAAATGTAGCTGTCTTATTTACCACCCTCTTGGAAATCACTTTAATATTTGCACTTAGAACTTGAAAGAGAATGGACAAATAAAAACCTGAAGAATACAATTTATATATTTCTCATAAAATTAGGTGATTATCTAACCTTTATCCAGAAAAAGGAAGAGCCCAGATCCTCTGTAGGCATGATACTCGAGAATGTGTGGTGTTCCAGCAGGAAACCATCCAGTAATCCATGTGGCAGTGTTTACCTGTGACCAGCTGGGATAAGTGACCTATGCATTCCTTACATGCAACATATCAGGAGTGGAAAAAGGGAATTTGTCAGTTGTGGCAATAAGTATAATGAAGATTTGTAGCAGGTCATGCTCATATATTCAACACAGGTACAATCAAAATTTTGCTCAATTCTGGTAGATCTAAGTCTGTATCCGTTACCTTGTCTTTAACGAGGAAATGTCAGACTGTCTTACAAAAAAAAAGGGTTTTGTTTGTTTCTTTGTTTTAATCACAGTCACAGTGAGTAAGACATAGCTCAGAATAGCTAATGTGACTTAGTGATCCTCTCATCAGGAAATACAGTTTCTACTTCCCTGTTTATTCTCCACATCCTGTAGTAAGTTAAGTTTCAATGAAAGATAAATCTACAGGGTGAAAAGAAAAGAAAACTTACATGTGTTGATAAGATCATTCTGACAGGCTTTACCACATATGTCAGTGTTTCTGGCGATGGACAGAAGCCAGAGCTCCCCACTCTGACATTTTCACGGACGTCATTCCCCTTGATTCTCAATTTGAAAGTGGATAAATATGTTTTCTATGTTTTCTTCTTTAAGAAATTAAATAATGAATGCTTTCTAGACATGATCCTCCAATGATTTTCAGTCAGTGGTCATCAACAGAGGAAAAACACAGAATCTCATACCC
>NW_020172973.1:0-306 GCF_003031525.2 Neophocaena asiaeorientalis asiaeorientalis
TATTTTAATAACTTTATTTTATTTAATCTTACTTTATTTTACTTTATCCTCTTTCTTTCTTTCCATCTATATTTTCTCCCTTTTATTTTGAGCGGTATGGAGGACAGGCTCTTGGTGCTCAAGCCACATGTCAGGGCTGTGCCTCTGAGGTGGGAGAGCCAACTTCAGGACACTAGTCCACAAGAGACCTCCCAACTACACGTAATATCAAACAGCAAAAATCTCCCAGAGATCTCCATCTTAACACCAAGATCCAGAGAACACGGTAAGATAAGAAAAATGAGAAGACAGAAAAACACACAACAG
>NW_020172974.1:0-173 GCF_003031525.2 Neophocaena asiaeorientalis asiaeorientalis
AGACATGCGGCCTTGCCTCGGCTCCGCCTGTCTCTAAGACCTTCGCCACTCCCTGCCTCCAAGGAACCCCGGGGTTCCTCCCGCCCAGCTTCACCCCCGCCACTCTTTCCCGGCGTCTCCGCCCCCTGCCCCGCCCCCGGGCCGGCTCTCGGAGGAGAGGGGAGCCGCTGTCG
>NW_020172974.1:273-485 GCF_003031525.2 Neophocaena asiaeorientalis asiaeorientalis
TCCTTCCTGGGGTCCGGGACGCCTAGCCGGGCGTGGGGGGAAGCTCCGCTTGCGGGGTACAGGGAGGGAGGAGCCTGGAACCGGAGCCAGCGCCAGCCGACCCCGGATCGACAAGACAGGACAGGTTGAGGGGCGTCGGGGAAGGAAGAGGGGGTGCTATAGGCAGTCCTGGGGAGGACAAGGAAGCCCTGTCGCAGAAAGCTCTGATGCGC
>NW_020172975.1:0-923 GCF_003031525.2 Neophocaena asiaeorientalis asiaeorientalis
TAAAGATCAGAAGGGAAATGAATAAAATAGAGACAAAAAAAAAAGAAATGATCAGTAAAACAAAGAGCTGATTTTTTTTTAAAGATAAACAAAATTGAGAAAAATTTAGCCAGGCTCATCAGGAAAAAAGAGGATTCACATAAAATAAGAAATGAAAGAGGAGAAATAACAACCAATATCACAGAGATACAAAATAAAATCATGAGAAAATACTATGAACAGCTATATGCCAACAAATTGGACAAACTAGAAGAAATGGACAAATTTCTAGAAAGATACAATCTTCCAAGACTGCATCAGGAAGAAATAGACAATGTAAACAGACCGATCACTAGTAGTGAAATTGAATTTGTAATTAAAAAACAAAAACAAAAACAAAACTTCCCAGTAAACAGAAGTCCAGGACTGGACGTCTTCACAGGGGACTTCTACCAAATATATAAAGAAAAGCTAATACCTATCTGTCTCAAACTATTCTAAAAAATTAAAAAAGGATGGAATACTCTCAAATTCATTCTACAAGGTCACCATCACTCTGATATCAAAACCAAAGAAAGACACTACAAAAAAGAAAATTATAGGCAAATATATCTGATGAATATAAATGCAGAAATTCTCAACACAATATTAGAAATACTAATTCAATAATATATAAAAAGGATATATATGCCATGATGAAGTGGAGTTTATTCTAGGGTCACAAAGATGGTTCAACACTTGCAAATCAATTAATGTGATATACCACATTAACAAAAGGAAGGAGAATATTCACATGATCATCTCAATAGACAAAGGAAAAGCATGTGAGAAAATTCAGCATCCATTCATGATAAAAACTCTCATCATAATTGGTATAGAGGAAACATGTCTCAAGTAATAAAGACTATTTACAACAAACTCACGACTAACATATTTAATGGTGA
>NW_020172976.1:0-205 GCF_003031525.2 Neophocaena asiaeorientalis asiaeorientalis
ATTCGCCTGTGAAGCCATCTGGTCCTAGGCTTTTGTTTGTTTGAAGATTTTTAATCACGCTTTCAATTTCAGTGCGTGTGATTGATCTGTTCATATTTTCTATATCTTCCGGGTTCAGTCTTCGCCCGTTGTGCATTTCTAAGAATTTGTCCATTTCTTCCAGGTTGTACATTTTATTGGCGTAGAGTTGCTTGTAGTAATCTCT
>NW_020172976.1:642-941 GCF_003031525.2 Neophocaena asiaeorientalis asiaeorientalis
TAAGTAGTGTATTGTTTAGCCTCCATGTGTTTGTATTTTTTACAGATCTTTTCCTGTATTTGATATCTAGTCTCATAGCGTTGTGGTGGGAAAAGATACTTGATACCATTTCAATTTTCTTATGTTTACCAAGGCTTGATTTGTGACCCAAGATATGATCTATCCTGGAGAATGTTCCATGAGCACTTGAGAAAAATGTGTATTCTGTTGTTTTTGGATGGAATGTCTTATAAATATCAATTAGGTCCATCTTGTGTTATGTATCATTTAAAGCTTGTTTTTCCTTATTTATTTTCATT
>NW_020172978.1:0-533 GCF_003031525.2 Neophocaena asiaeorientalis asiaeorientalis
TCCACACGGCTCAGAATAAAAGGGAGAAAAAGTAGAGAGATTTAGTAGAAGTATGAAGAAAGAAAGAAAGGAGGGAAGGAAAGGAAGGAAGGAAGGAATAAAGAAAGACAGGAAGGAAGAAGCAAAGAATGAAAGAAGGCAAGAATGAAAGAAAGGAGGGAGGGAGGGAACGAGGAAGGAAGGAAGGAGGGAAAGAAGGAAAAAAGACAGAAAGAAGAAGATACAGTAAAATAAAATAAAGTATAATGAAGTTATTGAATTAAAAAATTCTTATTTAGAAAAAAAAAGGGACAGATAGAACCTTAGGCCAAATGTTGGAAGCAAAGGTGTACAGACAAAATCTTACACAGAAGCATAAACATACACCCTCACAAAAAGAGGTAAAGGGGAAAAAATCATAAATCTTGCTCTCAGAGACCACCTCCTCAATTTGGGATGATTCGTTGTCTAAAGGAGGGAAGGAAGGAAAGAAAGAAAGAACAGAGACAAAATAATAAAGACGGCACCTGCACCAGTGGGAGGGAGCTGTGAAG
>NW_020172979.1:0-320 GCF_003031525.2 Neophocaena asiaeorientalis asiaeorientalis
AGAATCACACAAAGAAGCATACCCATACACACTCACAAAAAAAGAAAAAGGAAGAAATTATATATATCTATATATAAACAAAAAAAGGAGGAGAGCAACCAAATCATGAAACAAATCTACCAATGATAGTAAACTCTAAATGCTAAGCTAAGCTAAACATAAGACCAAAAATTAGACACAGAAAGCAAACCCCAAGTCTACAGTTGCTCACAAAGTCCACGCCTCACTTTTGGGATGACTCGTTGTCTATTCAGGTATTCCACAGATGCAGGGTACATCAAGTTAATTGTGGAGATTTAACCCGCTGCTCCTGAGGCTGC
>NW_020172979.1:354-508 GCF_003031525.2 Neophocaena asiaeorientalis asiaeorientalis
TTCGCACAGCTCCTGTTTTTCAGCTTTGGATTTGGCCCCGCCTCTGCATGTAGGTCACCCTCTGGCATCTGTTCTTCATCCAGACAGGAGGGGGTTAAAGGAGTGGCTGAATTGGGGGCTCTGGCTCACTCAGGCTGGGGGTGAGGGAGGGGTA
>NW_020172980.1:0-1010 GCF_003031525.2 Neophocaena asiaeorientalis asiaeorientalis
AACTGTGGCTTCATTTTCCCTGGTGGCTTTAGACAAGGGGTCCCCAAGCTCTGGGCCACGGACCGGTACTGGTCTGTGGCCTATTAGGAACCTGGCCGCACAGTAGGAGCTTAGTGGCCGGCCAGCGAGCGAAGCTTCTTCAGCCGCTCCCCATCGCTTGTGTTACCGCCTGAGCCTTCCCCCCCCAATCCCCCCGTCCATGGAAAAATTGTCTGCCACGAAACCAGTCCCTGGTGGCAAAAAGGCTGGGGACTGCTGCTTTATTTTTTTTTATTGTGTTTGGGGATTTAAAAAAAATTTTAATTTATTTTTGGCTGCGTTGGGTCTTCGTTGCTGTGTGCAGGCTTTCTCTAGTTGCGGTGAGCGGGAGCTACTCTTCGTTGTGGTGCGTGGGCTTCTCATCGTGGTGGCTTCCCTTGTTGCGGAGCTCAGGCTTTAGGCATGCAGGCTTCAGTAGTTGCGGCACATGGGCTCAGCAGTTGTGGCTCGCAGGCTCTAGAGCTCAGGCTCAGTAGTTAGGGCACATGTGCTTAGTTGCTCCGCAGCATGTGGGATCTTCCTGGACCAGGGTTGGAACACATATAACTCCCTGGCAGTCCAGTGGTTAGGACTCGGCGCTTTCACTGCCATGGGCCTGGGTTCAGTCCCTGGTTGGGGGCTAAGATCCTGTAAGCTGTGCAGCATGGCCAAAAAATAAAATTAAAAAAATTTAAAAAGTATGTAGGAGGATGCTTATAGGTTACGTGAAAATATTACGTTATTTTATATAAGGAACTTGAGCATTCTCAGGTTTTGGTACCTATGGGGGGTGGGGTCCTCAAACCAACCCCACACAGATACCAAAGGACCACTATAAAATTCTAAAACCTCAGCGAAGGGGCTCATTATCCAATGTAAACAGTGTTATCAGAGACCTCTCAATTCTTAGCTGAAGAAAGGTAGAGAGGTTTTTTGTTTTGTTTTTTTTCATTCTTTTTAACATCTTTATTGGAATATAATTGCTTTACATT
>NW_020172981.1:0-244 GCF_003031525.2 Neophocaena asiaeorientalis asiaeorientalis
TTTTTGTTGCAATGGTAAATAGGAGTGTTTCCTAAATTTCTTTTTCAGATTTTTCATCAGTGTATAAAGATGCAGGAGATTTCTGTGCATTAATTTTGAATCCTGTTACTTTACCAAATTCATTGATTAGTTCTAGTAGATTTCTGGTAGCATCTTTAGCATTCTCTATGTATAATATCATGTCATCTGCAAACAGTGACAGCTTTACTTCTTCTTTTCCGATTTGGATTCATTTCATTTCTTT
>NW_020172981.1:475-749 GCF_003031525.2 Neophocaena asiaeorientalis asiaeorientalis
AAAGCTTTTTCTGCATCTATTGAGATGATCATATGGTTTTTATACTTCAATTTGTTAATATGGTGTATCACATTGATTGATTTGCATATATTGAAGATCATTGCATTCCTGGGATAAACCCCACTTGATCATGATGTATGATCCTTTTTATGTGCTGTTGGATTCTGTTTGCTAGTATTTTGTTGAGGATTTTTGCATCTATGCTCGTCAGTGATACTGGCCTGTAGGTTTCGTTTTTTGTGACATCTTTGTCTGTTTTTGGTATCAGGGTGAT
>NW_020172982.1:0-5244 GCF_003031525.2 Neophocaena asiaeorientalis asiaeorientalis
TAACACATATATATGGAATCCAAAAAAAAAAAAAAAAGGTTATGAAAAACCTAGGGGAAGGATAGGAATTAAGATGCAGATGTAGAGAATGGACTTGAGGACACAAGGAGGGGGAAGGGAAACCTGGGATGAAGTGAGACAGTGACATGGATTTATATACACTACCAAATGTAAAATAGATAGCTAATGGGAAGCAGCCACATAGCACAGGGAGATCAGCTCGGTGCTTTGTGACCACCTAGAGGGGTAGGATAGGGAGGGTAGGAGGGAGATGCAAGAGGGAGGAGATATGGGGATATATGTATATGTATAGCTGATTCATTTTGTTATAAAGCAAAAACTAAGACACTATTGTAAAGCAATTATACTCCAATAAAGATGTTTTAAAAAACCCAGAAGACAGAAAACCTGGTTTTTTTTCTAAAATATCTTTCTAGAAAATATGCATTTATTCATTTCAGGTACTAAAGACACTGGGTATACATAAATAATAAGATGTAACCATGACTCTCAGGACATTTACAATCCCCCAAGGGAAACAGACATAAAATGATGATAAAAGTAGACTAGAGCGGTTGAAAAGTGAGAGGTGAACCCAGGGGCTGGACAATTCATTTTATATCAGCTGTCAGAGGAAAGGACTATGGAGAAGGTGGCATTGGAGTTAGTTCTCGCTGGGTACATAGGGTTTTGCAAGGAGTGGGGAATGGAGACTGTAGGCAGAGGGAAGCGTGAGAGCAAAGACAGAGCAACAGGAACATGCAGAATGTGCTTGGCAGAATACGAGTGAGGACAGGAGCATTGTGCCTGTTGGAGGGAAAATGAGACAGTAAAGGGGTGGAAAGGTAAGTCGGAGGCCAATTGTGAAGGTCTCTGAATGGTGCTTGGATTTCCTTGAACTAGAAGTGGGCAGCCATCATGGATGCTTAAACCGGATGGTGACGATGATGGGATATTTTGATTTAGAAAGCTAGGAATGGAGATTACGTGAGAGGCTTTTTACGTTGGCCTGGTTAAAATTATCCTTCATGTATCGTATACCAACTCTGTTCTCTCTCTTTTTTTCTTCTAATAACTATACTGAAATAAAGAATTTTTAATTTGGAGAGACCGAATGTATTTGTCACACAAACAACTCAGGTTGTTCCAGTGAATGAAGTCCTGAAACACAGCCAAAGGGGTGAGAAAGTGCTGTCTTCATTTTGGATTTCTGGTTCGTATTATTTTAGTATGCGGGACATTACTGAGATAGAAGGAGGGGATAGAGGAAGAGGGAAGAAAACCATGTGCCATACTTTGCCTATTCCTCCAAAAAGACAATTTTTTTTTTTTGTGAGGCTCTTCAGATCAAATTAAGCAGTAAAAATATCCTAATTGAGTTGGGCTGGACTGGAGATGGATCCTTCTCTTAGTACAGTGATGTGGCGTAATCTGTGTTTCCAATTATACCGTTCCTCTTTCCAAGAGAAACATTGAGCTTGTAAACAGATTCTGTCAGGCTCGGAAAGAAGCGTGGCTGCTGTTATTAAAGAGGGTGAAGAGATGCTGACATAATGTGCATGATGCCCAGCACCTTTAAAGACATTGCCTTCCTGCTTTGAGGAGTGGAGGGAAGGCAGAGGGACCGGTGGATAGACCAATCATTGAGGGAAATTTTACTGTAAAATATAAGACCATGGTGATGGCTGCTTTTTGAGACCTGACTTTAGCTCAGGTCACTGAAGGATCTGCAGATGTGGCGGGTGATGGCGGTGACAGTGGTTCTCACTTGGCCAGCATCATCGCAAGAGCCCTCTGCCTAAAGGAAGCTCAGCTGTCTTTCTACGTGATCAGAGCAAAGTGTGAAACCTTCTTGTCCAATCTTTCCCGACACTGTCCTCCATCCCCACCCACTTAGAATACGTTCCTCCTTCTGAATCACAAATGAGAAACATAGTTTGTAGTTTTCAGTCGCAAACTTTTAATTTTCGGATCTGATTTTGGACAAGTCATGAGAAAAACAAGTTGTAAGGCTTTGACTTCTCTTCATTTTTTTTTTTTCTCTTTTCAAATTCTCTGTAGTATCTTTCTTTCTATCCAAGCTCCCTGAGGAGGTGCGTTGACACTGGGAAACACGTTTTCCCTTACGTTGGGGGTGGTGGTGGTGGTGGGGAGGGCAGGATATTCCATTGTCAGTTAAAAAAATAATGATCTGAAGCTGATTAAAGAACTGAGCAAGCCTTACACTTTGAGCCCTTTAAGTGGGTAATCCCTTTAACTGGGAAATTCTTCTAAGCGGGTAATCTCTTTAAACAGGACCCTTCACAGCCCTGTAAAACTGAAGACCATCTAGGAACTCTTGAACTGTTTCAAATTGTTTTCAAATGGGTATGAATGCTGTTGAGAAATGCATAATTTACGACCTTAACACTTGATTAGGTGGTAAACGACTGTCAGGAGAGATGTCCTTGGTAATCTAGTTATCATCCAGACTCTAATTATCACTTCGCAGGGGAAGGAAGGCTGGGTAATTGAGAACCAAAACTCTTAAAGGGCTTGGAGTGGCCATTTTCCTATGCAGTTAAACAAATTATTTCTCTACCTAGAAGGTGTTTAATTGGTACCAATTGAGGAGGAGGAAATGGTGCTGTGACTTGCAGGAGTGAGTGAGTCAGGGGGCTTCAGCCAAGGAAACAGAAAGTTGCATTGACTACTAAGAGGTCTCTCCCACTTAAAAAATGCACTTAGACTGGGGCTGACACATACACACTACTACATATAAAATAGATAGCTAATAAGGACCTACTGTATAGCACAGGGAACTCTACTCAATACTCTGTAATGACCTATATGGGAAAAGAATCTAAAAAAGAGTGGATATATGTATATGTATAACTGATTCATTTTGCTGTACACCTGAAATTAACACAACATTGTAAATCAACTATACTCCAATAAAAAGGTTTAAAAATGAGACAAAAAAATAAAATAAAATATGTTAGGAAGAGAAAAGAGGAGGCAGCCGAGACAACACAATGTAATTAAGAGCTGACGGCCATACCTCTCCCCGTCTGTCATTACTAAGAATTTTTCTCAGATGAGACCCAATTTCACCTAGTGTTAGTTCCCATTGATCACTATAAATTATTTAAGCTGCAAATGCTGTGCCATCCATTAAAACAAGAATGGGGAGAATAGGCCAAAATCTGCCTGAGGGAAGGGTCCCACTCTCCTGAATTCAGTAGGAAATACGAGGGAGAGGAAACAGGTAAAGAGATTCCCATCTATAGCTTTTTCTCTGACCAGTCCTCTTCGTCCTCTCTACCCCCAATCTTCTGCGGAGCACTTCTGTGTCCATAAATGTCCACACTAAGTGCTATGGATACAAAAATGGGAATGTCAGACATGACCCTCGGTCTTTAGCAGTATCCACCCTAGAAAGACACCGATGGATAGCGTTGGGGTTTAAAGGAAGCTGAGAATCAACACCTCATTCTTCTGCTTTCAAATGTGGGGAGAATTGATAGATACATTCTGGAGAGTGGGAAGTCAGAGTGCTTTGATTACTTATCAAGTTGATTGGAGAATGTGGGTTAGATCTGTGGCCAAGTGGGTTTGCCTATTGTAGACAAACAACATCGCCTGCCATATGAACAAATAAAGGATGTTGTGACCATCAAGCCATCAGGCACTGCAGCCGCCCCAGTGGTGCACCCTGAGGGGATTCAGGATGGAAAAGGACAGGATACTGGCCCTAGATAGTTGAGGTACATAACAAAGGAATCATTTCATTAAGCTGCCCAGACACTTGCATCTTCGCATACATAGAAAGGGGCTAAATTCATTAACTTGAGACTTTTTTTTCTTTAATTAACAGTAATTGTTTGATGTTCCAACTACCTGGGTTTTGTTGCAAAAACTCCTATATATCCTGGCTCCTTCCTTATCTCTTTGGAGCAGTCGCTCAGAGGTATCTGAGAGGCTATCTCCCGTGCTTAAGTCCTCAGGAAGTTCACTGAATAAAACATAATTCTCAACTTTTACGTTGTGTATTTTTTTCATTCGAGACAATTTACCAGCCCTTACCTCTGGTAGCTGGACCAGCTGGTCAACTGCAGGCATCCCCCATGATGAGGGTGTGGGGGGTAATGCCCATGGCAGAGAGCAGATCAGAATGCATGTGGCCTTCAGACGGGCTGGCTCCAAAAGACCTTCTCCCTAAGACTCTGATCAGATCATCACAGCTGCCATCAGAGGAGTGAGCTGGAGGTGGAGCCCAGAGTGTCCCTCTAGCTCACGTCCTGCTACGTGGAAAAACAAGGCTCCTGTAACAGAGAGGCCTTGAAAGTGATATTAAGTGGAGACTAACCTGTGTGTGGTGAGTTACATGCTTAATTCACTGGTTTTGTGGGTTTGAGGTTAGAAGTGAAATTCTATGCAGTGTTCTGAAAACTAAAACTGGCCACATCCTGAAGAACTCAGAGGACTAAAAATGCACAGAACCACCACAATCCAGAATCACTATCATATTATGCCTGGGATGCAGAAAACGTGCCATCTCTCCCTGATTGGTAGGTGTCAGTTTGGCACAGCAAATGTCTGGTGAGCAGGAAATGATGGCTGAACGTAAGCCTATGTCTTCCAGGTTCTGAATTTATGTTTTTCTTGATAACATCTTTTTGTTTTGCATGGATACAAATGCAATACATATTTATCATAGAATATTTAGAAAATACACAAAAGTATAAAGAAGAAAATAAAAGTCAACTTTATCCCACCATTCAAGGATATCATCGCTACCATTCAGGTTTTCTTTTTTTTAATTCCATATATAAAGCAATGGATGTTAACTAAACATATTGCAGGAATCACTTTGCAAGATATACATATATCAAGTCATTATGTTGCATACCTTAAATGTATACAATGCTATATGTCAATTCAATATATCCCAATAAAACTGAAAAAAATAAAATTCTTGATATATCCACATTTTGTGAGACTATTTTCCCACAAAATTCCTCTTATGCTCTATATGGAGTTTGATATTCTGATTTCCCCTTGTTATATCCTGAATGATTTTTCATGTCATCAAGTAGACTTAAAAGTAGGATTTCAGTAGCTGAAGAGCATTTTGTTTAACCTGCTGCTTCCTCTGGACATTTAGGTTATTTTCAACTTTCTTTTCTACGAAGACTTTTCTTATATGTAAATATTTATGTGCTTCTCTCAATACTTCTTACAGTAGAGTTTTTTTTTTTTTTT
>NW_020172982.1:28654-32692 GCF_003031525.2 Neophocaena asiaeorientalis asiaeorientalis
GACTGAACCAGGAAGATATAGAAAATATAAACAGACCAATCACAAGCACTGAAATTGAAACTGTGATTAAAAATCTTCCAACAAAAAAAAGCCCAGGACCAGAGGGCTTCACAGGTGAATTCTATCAAACATTTAGAGAAGAGCTAAACCTATCCTTTTCAAACTCTTCCAAAATATAGCAGAGGGAGGAACACTCCCAAACTCATTCTACAAGGCCACCATCACCCTGATACCAAAACCACAAAACCAGACAAGGATGTCACAAAGAAAGAAAACTACAGGCCAATATCACTGATGAACATAGATGCAAAAATCCTCAACAAAATACTAGCAAACAGAATCCAACAGCACATTAAAATGATCATACACCATGATCAAGTGGGGTTTATCCCAGTAATGCAAGTATTTTTCAATATATGCAAATCAATCAGTGTGTTACACCATATTAACAAATTGAAGGATTGATAGACGCAGAAAAAGCTTTTGACAAAATTCAACACCCATATGATAAAAACGTTCCAGAAAGTAGGCATAGAGAGAACTTACCTCAACATAATAGAGGCCATATATGACAAACCCACAACCAACATCGCTCTCAATGGTGAAAAAATGAAAGCATTTCCACTAAGATCAGGAAGATGACAAGGTTGCCCACTCTCACCACTATTACTAAACATAGTTTTGGAAGTTTTAGCCATAGCAATCAGAGATGAAAAAGAAATAAAAGGAATCCAAATCGAAAAAGAAGTAAAGCTGTCACTGTTTGCAGATGACATCATACTATACATAGAGAAACCTAAAGACTCTACCAAATAACTAGTAGAGCTAATCAATGAATTTGGTAAAGTAGCAGGATACAAAATTAATGCACAGAAATCTCTGGCATTCCTATACACTAATGATGGAAAATCTGAAAGCGAAATTAAGGAAACACTCCCATTTGCCATTGCAACATAAAGAATAAAATTCCTGGGAATAAACCTACCTAAGGAGAGAAAATAACTGTATGTAGAAAACTATAAGACACTGATGAAAGAAATTAAGGATGATACAAACAGATGGAGAGATATACCATGTTCTTGGATTGGAAGAATCAACAGTGTGAAAATGACTATACTACCCAAAGCAACCTACAGAATCGACGCAATCCCTATCAAACTACCAATGACATTTTTCACAGAACAAGAACAAAAATATTCACAATTTGTATGGAAACACAAAAGACCCTGAATAGCCAAAGCAGTCTTGAGAAAGAAAAATGGAGCTGGAGGAATCAGACTCCCTGACTTCAGACTATACTACAAAGCTACAGTAATCAAGACAGTATGGTAATGGCACAAAAATAGAAATATAGATCAATGGAACAGGATAGAAAGCCCAGAGATACACCCACGCAAATATGGTCACCTTATCTTTGATAAAGGAGGCAAAAATATACAATGGAGAAAAGAGAGCCTCTTCAATAAGTGGTGCTTGGAAAACGGGACAGCTACATGGAAAAGAATGAAATTAGAACATCCCTTAACACCATACACAAAAATAAACTCAAAACGGATTAAAGACCTAAATGTAAGGCCAGACATTGTAAAAGTCTTCGAGGAAAACATAGGCAGAACACTCTATGACATACATCACAGCAAGATCCTTTTTGACCCACCTCCTTGAGAAATGGAAATTAAAACAAAAATAAACAAATGGGACCTAATGAAACTTAAATGCTTTTGCACAGCAAAGGAAACCATAAACAAGATGAAAAGACAACCCTCAGAATGGGAGAAAATATTTGCAAATGAAGCAGCTGACAAAGGATTAATTGCCCAAAGTTACAAGCAGCTCTTGCAGCTCAACATTAAATAAACAACCCAAGCCAAAAATGGGCAGGGGGGAATCAGGAAGATGGCGGAAGTGTAAGATGCGGAGATCACCTTCCTCCCCACAGATACACCAGAAATACATCTACACGTGGAACAACTCCTACAGAAAACCTACTGAAAGCTGACAGAAGATCTCAGACCTCCCAAAAGGCAAGAAACTCCCCACGTACCTGGGTAGGGCAAAAGAAGAAATAATAAACAGAGACAAAAGAATAGGGATGGGACCTGCACCAGTGGGAGGAAGCTGTAAAGGAGGAAAAGTTTCCACACACTAGGAAGCCCCTTCGCAGGTAGAGACTGCGGGTGGCGGATGGGGAAAGCTTCGGAGCTGCGGAGGAGAGCACAACAACAGGGGTATGGAGGGCAAAGCGGAGAGATTCCCGCAGAGAGGATCGGTGCCGACCAGCACGCACCAGCCCGAAAGGCTTGTCTGCTCACCTGCTGGGGCGGGTGTGGCTGGGAGCTGAGGCTCCGGCTTCGGTAGGAGCACAGGGAGACGACTGGGGTTGGCGGTGTGAACACAGCCTGCAGGGGGTTAGTGTACCACGGCTAGCCGGGAGGGAGTCTGGGAAAAAGTCTGGACCTGCCAAAGAGGCAAGAGACTTTTTCTTCCCTCTTTGTTTCCTGGTGAGTGAGGAGAGGGGATTCAGAGCGCTGCTTAAAGGAGCTCCAGAGATGGGCGTGAGCTGTGGCTAACAGCGCGGACCCCAGAGACGGGCATGAGATGCTAAGGCTGCTGCTGCCGCCACCAAGAAGGCTGTGTGCGAGCACGGGTCACTTTCCACACCTCCCTTCCCCGGAGACTGTGCAGTCCGCCACTGCCAGGTTCCCAGGATCCAGGGACAACTTCCCCGGGAGAACGCACGGCGTGCCTCAGACTGGTGCAATGTCCCACCGGCCTCTGCCGCCCCAGGCTTGCCCCGCATCTGCACCCCTCCCTCTCCCCGGCTTGAGTGAGCCAGAGTCCCCAAAGGATCTGCCCCTATAACCCCGTCCTGTCTGAGCGAAGAACAGACGTCCTCCGGCGACCTACACGCAGAGGCAGGGCCAAATCCAAAGCTGAGCCCCGGGAGCTGTGTGAACAAAGAAGAGAAAGGGAAATCTCTCCCAGCAGCCTTAGAAGCAGTGGATTAAAGCTCAACAATCAACTTGATGTACCCTGCATCTGTGGAATACATGAATAGACAATGAATCATCCCAAATTGGGGAGGTAGAATTTGAGAGCAAGATTTATGATTTTTTCCCCTTTTCCTCTTTTTGTGAGTGTGTATGTCTATGCTTCTGTGTGAGATTTTGTCTTTATAGCTTTGCTTTCACCATTTGTCCTGGGGTTCTATCTGTCCTTTTTTTTTTCTTTAAAAAATTGTTTTTCTTAAAAGTTATTTTTTATTTTAATAACTTAATTTTATCCTCTTTCTGTTTTCTTTCTTTCTTTTCTTTTTTCCCTCCTTTCTTTCTTTCCACATTTTCTCCCTTTTATTCTGAGCAGTGTGGATGAAAGGCTCTTGGTGCTGCAGCCAGCAATCAGTGCTGTGCCTCTGAGGTGGGAGAGCCAACTTCAGGACACTGGTCCACAAGAGACCTCCCAGCACTACAGTGCTGGACAACCTATGCCAAACAACTAGCAAGACAGGAACACAACCCCACCCATTAGCAGAGAGGCTGCCTAAAATCATAATAAGTCCACAGACATCCCAAAAGACACCACCAGACGTGGACCTGCCCACCAGGATGACAAGATCCAGCCTCATCCACCAGAAAACAGGCACTAGTCCCCTCCACCAGGAAGCCTACACAACCCACTGAACCAACCTTAGCCACTGGGGACAGACACCAAAAACAATGGGAACTACGAACCTGCAGCCTGCAAAAAGAAGACCCCAAACACAGTAAGATAAGCAAAATGAGAAGACAGAAAAACACACAGCAGATGAAGGAGCAAGATAAAAACCCACCAGACCTAACAAATGAAGAGGAAATAGGCAGTCTACCTGAAAAAGAATTACAAGAACTAACGATGAAACAACCAATGATGGACAACACAATAAATGAAATTAAAAGTACTCTAGAAGGCATCAATAGCAGAATAACTGAAGCAGAAGAAAGGATAAGTGACCTGGAAGATAAAATAGTGGAAATAACTACTGCAGAGCAGAATAAAGAA
>NW_020172982.1:32955-50868 GCF_003031525.2 Neophocaena asiaeorientalis asiaeorientalis
AAACTACAGGCCAATATAAATAGTGAACAGAGATGCAAAAATCCTCAACAAAATACTAGCAAACAGAATCCAATAGCACATTAAAAGGATCATACACCATGATGAAGTGGGGTTTATTCCAGGAATGCAAGGATTCTTCAATATACACAAATCAATCAACGTGATACACCATATTAACAAATTGAAGGAGGAAAACCATATGATCATCTCAATAGATGCAGAGAAAGCTTTTGAAAAAATTCAACACCCATTATGGTAAAAACCCTTCTGAAAGTAGGCATAGAGGGAACTTTCCTCAACATAATAAGAGCCATATATGACAAACCCACAGCTAACATCATCCTCAATGGTGAAAACCTGAAAGCATTTTCACAAAGATCGTGAACAAGACAAGGTTGTCCACTCTCACCACTCTTATTCAACATAGCCTTGGAAGTTTCAGCCACAGCACTCAGAGAAGAAAACGAAATAAAAGGAATCCAAATTGGAAAAGAAGAAGTAAAGCTGTCACTGTTTGCAGTTGACATGATACTATACGTAGAGAATCCTAAAGATGCTACCAGAAAACTACTAGAGCTAATCAATGAATTTGGTAAAGTAGCAGGATACAAAATTAATGCACAGAAATCTCTGGCATTCCTATACACTAATGATGAAAAATCAGGAGGGAGATGCAAAAGGGAAGAGATATGGGAACATATGTATATGTATAATTGATTCACTTTGTTATAAAGCAGAAATTAAAAAACCATTGTAAAGCATTTATACTCCAATAAAGATGTAAAGAAAGAAAAAAAAGCAATGAAGTCGCGTTATTTGTAATGAGGTGGGTGGACCTAGAGACTGTCATTCAGAGTGAAGTAAGTCAGAAAGAGACAAAGAAATACCATATGCTAACACATATATATGGAATCCAAAAAAAAAAAAAAAGGTTATGAAAAACCTAGGGGAAGGATAGGAATTAAGATGCAGATGTAGAGAATGGACTTGAGGACACAAGGAGGGGGAAGGGAAACCTGGGATGAAGTGAGACAGTGACATGGATTTATATACACTACCAAATGTAAAATAGATAGCTAATGGGAAGCAGCCACATAGCACAGGGAGATCAGCTCGGTGCTTTGTGACCACCTAGAGGGGTGGGATAGGGAGGGTAGGAGGGAGATGCAAGAGGGAGGAGATATGGGGATATATGTATATGTATAGCTGATTCATTTTGTTATAAAGCAAAAACTAAGACACTATTGTAAAGCAATTATACTCCAATAAAGATGTTTTAAAAAACCCAGAAGACAGAAAACCTGGTTTTTTTTCTAAAATATCTTTCTAGAAAATATGCATTTATTCATTTCAGGTACTAAAGACACTGGGTATACATAAATAATAAGATGTAACCATGACTCTCAGGACATTTACAATCCCCCAAGGGAAACAGACATAAAATGATGATAAAAGTAGACTAGAGCGGTTGAAAAGTGAGAGGTGAACCCAGGGGCTGGACAATTCATTTTATATCAGCTGTCAGAGGAAAGGACTATGGAGAAGGTGGCATTGGAGTTAGTTCTCGCTGGGTACATAGGGTTTTGCAAGGAGTGGGGAATGGAGACTGTAGGCAGAGGGAAGCGTGAGAGCAAAGACAGAGCAACAGGAACATGCAGAATGTGCTTGGCAGAATACGAGTGAGGACAGGAGCATTGTGCCTGTTGGAGGGAAAATGAGACAGTAAAGGGGTGGAAAGGTAAGTCGGAGGCCAATTGTGAAGGTCTCTGAATGGTGCTTGGATTTCCTTGAACTAGAAGTGGGCAGCCATCATGGATGCTTAAACCGGATGGTGACGATGATGGGATATTTTGATTTAGAAAGCTAGGAATGGAGATTACGTGAGAGGCTTTTTACGTTGGCCTGGTTAAAATTATCCTTCATGTATCGTATACCAACTCTGTTCTCTCTCTTTTTTTCTTCTAATAACTATACTGAAATAAAGAATTTTTAATTTGGAGAGACCGAATGTATTTGTCACACAAACAACTCAGGTTGTTCCAGTGAATGAAGTCCTGAAACACAGCCAAAGGGGTGAGAAAGTGCTGTCTTCATTTTGGATTTCTGGTTCGTATTATTTTAGTATGCGGGACATTACTGAGATAGAAGGAGGGGATAGAGGAAGAGGGAAGAAAACCATGTGCCATACTTTGCCTATTCCTCCAAAAAGACAATTTTTTTTTTTGGTGAGGCTCTTCAGATCAAATTAAGCAGTAAAAATATCCTAATTGAGTTGGGCTGGACTGGAGATGGATCCTTCTCTTAGTACAGTGATGTGGCGTAATCTGTGTTTCCAATTATACCGTTCCTCTTTCCAAGAGAAACATTGAGCTTGTAAACAGATTCTGTCAGGCTCGGAAAGAAGCGTGGCTGCTGTTATTAAAGAGGGTGAAGAGATGCTGACATAATGTGCATGATGCCCAGCACCTTTAAAGACATTGCCTTCCTGCTTTGAGGAGTGGAGGGAAGGCAGAGGGACCGGTGGATAGACCAATCATTGAGGGAAATTTTACTGTAAAATATAAGACCATGGTGATGGCTGCTTTTTGAGACCTGACTTTAGCTCAGGTCACTGAAGGATCTGCAGATGTGGCGGGTGATGGCGGTGACAGTGGTTCTCACTTGGCCAGCATCATCGCAAGAGCCCTCTGCCTAAAGGAAGCTCAGCTGTCTTTCTACGTGATCAGAGCAAAGTGTGAAACCTTCTTGTCCAATCTTTCCCGACACTGTCCTCCATCCCCACCCACTTAGAATACGTTCCTCCTTCTGAATCACAAATGAGAAACATAGTTTGTAGTTTTCAGTCGCAAACTTTTAATTTTCGGATCTGATTTTGGACAAGTCATGAGAAAAACAAGTTGTAAGGCTTTGACTTCTCTTCATTTTTTTTTTTTCTCTTTTCAAATTCTCTGTAGTATCTTTCTTTCTATCCAAGCTCCCTGAGGAGGTGCGTTGACACTGGGAAACACGTTTTCCCTTACGTTGGGGGTGGTGGTGGTGGTGGGGAGGGCAGGATATTCCATTGTCAGTTAAAAAAATAATGATCTGAAGCTGATTAAAGAACTGAGCAAGCCTTACACTTTGAGCCCTTTAAGTGGGTAATCCCTTTAACTGGGAAATTCTTCTAAGCGGGTAATCTCTTTAAACAGGACCCTTCACAGCCCTGTAAAACTGAAGACCATCTAGGAACTCTTGAACTGTTTCAAATTGTTTTCAAATGGGTATGAATGCTGTTGAGAAATGCATAATTTACGACCTTAACACTTGATTAGGTGGTAAACGACTGTCAGGAGAGATGTCCTTGGTAATCTAGTTATCATCCAGACTCTAATTATCACTTCGCAGGGGAAGGAAGGCTGGGTAATTGAGAACCAAAACTCTTAAAGGGCTTGGAGTGGCCATTTTCCTATGCAGTTAAACAAATTATTTCTCTACCTAGAAGGTGTTTAATTGGTACCAATTGAGGAGGAGGAAATGGTGCTGTGACTTGCAGGAGTGAGTGAGTCAGGGGGCTTCAGCCAAGGAAACAGAAAGTTGCATTGACTACTAAGAGGTCTCTCCCACTTAAAAAATGCACTTAGACTGGGGCTGACACATACACACTACTACATATAAAATAGATAGCTAATAAGGACCTACTGTATAGCACAGGGAACTCTACTCAATACTCTGTAATGACCTATATGGGAAAAGAATCTAAAAAAGAGTGGATATATGTATATGTATAACTGATTCATTTTGCTGTACACCTGAAATTAACACAACATTGTAAATCAACTATACTCCAATAAAAAGGTTTAAAAATGAGACAAAAAAATAAAATAAAATATGTTAGGAAGAGAAAAGAGGAGGCAGCCGAGACAACACAATGTAATTAAGAGCTGACGGCCATACCTCTCCCCGTCTGTCATTACTAAGAATTTTTCTCAGATGAGACCCAATTTCACCTAGTGTTAGTTCCCATTGATCACTATAAATTATTTAAGCTGCAAATGCTGTGCCATCCATTAAAACAAGAATGGGGAGAATAGGCCAAAATCTGCCTGAGGGAAGGGTCCCACTCTCCTGAATTCAGTAGGAAATACGAGGGAGAGGAAACAGGTAAAGAGATTCCCATCTATAGCTTTTTCTCTGACCAGTCCTCTTCGTCCTCTCTACCCCCAATCTTCTGCGGAGCACTTCTGTGTCCATAAATGTCCACACTAAGTGCTATGGATACAAAAATGGGAATGTCAGACATGACCCTCGGTCTTTAGCAGTATCCACCCTAGAAAGACACCGATGGATAGCGTTGGGGTTTAAAGGAAGCTGAGAATCAACACCTCATTCTTCTGCTTTCAAATGTGGGGAGAATTGATAGATACATTCTGGAGAGTGGGAAGTCAGAGTGCTTTGATTACTTATCAAGTTGATTGGAGAATGTGGGTTAGATCTGTGGCCAAGTGGGTTTGCCTATTGTAGACAAACAACATCGCCTGCCATATGAACAAATAAAGGATGTTGTGACCATCAAGCCATCAGGCACTGCAGCCGCCCCAGTGGTGCACCCTGAGGGGATTCAGGATGGAAAAGGACAGGATACTGGCCCTAGATAGTTGAGGTACATAACAAAGGAATCATTTCATTAAGCTGCCCAGACACTTGCATCTTCGCATACATAGAAAGGGGCTAAATTCATTAACTTGAGACTTTTTTTTCTTTAATTAACAGTAATTGTTTGATGTTCCAACTACCTGGGTTTTGTTGCAAAAACTCCTATATATCCTGGCTCCTTCCTTATCTCTTTGGAGCAGTCGCTCAGAGGTATCTGAGAGGCTATCTCCCGTGCTTAAGTCCTCAGGAAGTTCACTGAATAAAACATAATTCTCAACTTTTACGTTGTGTATTTTTTTCATTCGAGACAATTTACCAGCCCTTACCTCTGGTAGCTGGACCAGCTGGTCAACTGCAGGCATCCCCCATGATGAGGGTGTGGGGGGTAATGCCCATGGCAGAGAGCAGATCAGAATGCATGTGGCCTTCAGACGGGCTGGCTCCAAAAGACCTTCTCCCTAAGACTCTGATCAGATCATCACAGCTGCCATCAGAGGAGTGAGCTGGAGGTGGAGCCCAGAGTGTCCCTCTAGCTCACGTCCTGCTACGTGGAAAAACAAGGCTCCTGTAACAGAGAGGCCTTGAAAGTGATATTAAGTGGAGACTAACCTGTGTGTGGTGAGTTACATGCTTAATTCACTGGTTTTGTGGGTTTGAGGTTAGAAGTGAAATTCTATGCAGTGTTCTGAAAACTAAAACTGGCCACATCCTGAAGAACTCAGAGGACTAAAAATGCACAGAACCACCACAATCCAGAATCACTATCATATTATGCCTGGGATGCAGAAAACGTGCCATCTCTCCCTGATTGGTAGGTGTCAGTTTGGCACAGCAAATGTCTGGTGAGCAGGAAATGATGGCTGAACGTAAGCCTATGTCTTCCAGGTTCTGAATTTATGTTTTTCTTGATAACATCTTTTTGTTTTGCATGGATACAAATGCAATACATATTTATCATAGAATATTTAGAAAATACACAAAAGTATAAAGAAGAAAATAAAAGTCAACTTTATCCCACCATTCAAGGATATCATCGCTACCATTCAGGTTTTCTTTTTTTTAATTCCATATATAAAGCAATGGATGTTAACTAAACATATTGCAGGAATCACTTTGCAAGATATACATATATCAAGTCATTATGTTGCATACCTTAAATGTATACAATGCTATATGTCAATTCAATATATCCCAATAAAACTGAAAAAAATAAAATTCTTGATATATCCACATTTTGTGAGACTATTTTCCCACAAAATTCCTCTTATGCTCTATATGGAGTTTGATATTCTGATTTCCCCTTGTTATATCCTGAATGATTTTTCATGTCATCAAGTAGACTTAAAAGTAGGATTTCAGTAGCTGAAGAGCATTTTGTTTAACCTGCTGCTTCCTCTGGACATTTAGGTTATTTTCAACTTTCTTTTCTACGAAGACTTTTCTTATATGTAAATATTTATGTGCTTCTCTCAATACTTCTTACAGTAGAGTTTTTTTTTTTTTTTATTGCAGTATGCAGGCCTCTCACTGCTGTGGCCTCTCCCGTTGCGGAGCACAGGCTCCGGACGTGCAGGTTCAGCGGCCATGGCTCATAGGCTCAGCCGCTCCGTGGCATGTGGGATCTTCCTGGACGGGGGCACGAACCCATGTCCCCTGCATCGGCAGGCGGACTCTCAACCACTGTGCCACCAGGGAAGCCCCTTACACTAGAGTTTTTGGGAGAGTTTGAACATCTTAAAGCAGTGCCGTGCCAGTAAATGCTTAACAACTGGCTTGCAAAGGGGTATGAAAGCCTTGATTTATAGTATTTGCCCATTTCTGGGGTATAAATACTTCCACCATAGTTGATTTCAAGCTTCCAATGGTTTAACCCCTCCCTTAAAATTGTTTTGAAAAATTAACAATTGGTGCTTGTGAACCAACACACCACTGCAAGGCTTTAAATACGTATTTTGCTGTTTCTCTCCAGAAAGGTTATATCTAATAACATTCCTACCAGCAACATGCAGGTTGGCTTGCTTAGATCCAGGTGGGCCAGCAGCTGAGGTGGAAGGTAAGTAAACTCAGATTTCCTTTACTCTGAAGGATCCAGTGCCACCTCTGATGACATGTAGGAAAAATAACTTTTTCCCTAAAGGACGATTCCACATGTATAAATGTTGTAAAAGGGGAAAAACTAAACTCAGAATTTGTTTTAGATTTTTATGTAAGACCAAGTCCAAATATTTGCTAACCAAAATAGTCTCTCTGTTACTTCTCTATCCTTCATAGTGATGCAATGCTATTAAATATGACATTTCGTCATCTTGTATATGCAGAGAAATATGGCATCACGGAATAAAAAAGGGACTTTGTAATATTGCTGGAGCATGGTAATTCTCAAAGAGCCAGAGCCCTGGCCCAGCCACTAACTAACTCTGTGACCGTAAGTAGACCCTCTGCATGTTCTGTTTATCCTCTCTATGAGAATGATCATGAACCTCAAAGTTCAGACCTAATTCTGCCACCCCTCCATTCCATACATTCTTTGAATGAGTGCCCTTTATTGGCATCAGGATAAAGTACCAAATTCTTAAAAAGATGTACTGTGTTACATGGTACAGCAGGCAAACTCTAAGGTGACCTCTTGTGCCGTCCCCTCACCTTGAGTGTGAGTGAGCTTATGACTCTTGCTTTTACCCAATAGAATATGACAAAGATGATGGAATGTTACTCCAGTGTTTATGTCATGTTATTTAAGACTCCATCTCTCTGGAATCATTCTTGTTCTCCTGCTGACCTTGAAGGAATAAACAGCCATGTTGTGAATGTCTCTGGAAAGGCCCACATGTCAGGTGAATGCACGAAGCCTGTAGGAATTGAGGGCCTCAGTCCTATAATTGCAAGGAACTGAATTCTGCCAACAACCTGAATGAGCTTGGGAACAGAACCTTCCCCAGTCCCCAGTCAAACCTCCAGATGAGAATGCAGCCTGGCCAACACCTTGGTTACAGCCTGGTGAGACCCTGAAGCAGAGAACCAGCTAAGCAGGCTTGGACTTCTGAGCCACAGAAATGTGAGATAATAAATGTGTATTATTTTAAGCTGAAAGTTTGTGGTGCCTTGTTGCACAGCAACGCAAAACTGGTTACAACGTCTTCCACAATATTCTGACAGCACACCTTCTCTAGTGTGTTCTAGTGTTCTCCACCTGCCTCTTCCAGATCTATTCTTTATGCTCTTTCTTCTTTCCCTGTGCTCCAGGAGGCTAACTGGTAGGGACTGCATCTACTGAGCTTCTTTGACTTCTGGCTTTTGATTGGCACTGAAACGAGGCTGGGAAGTGGGAGACAGGGGAGAAGATGAATCGAGGCTCCCTCCCTGTGAGGTTGTAGGTTGGAAATAGCCACATTTCTCTACGGCAGGCCACAACTCTTGTCATGAGGTTTCTCCTCTGGTTCTGGCTCTGTCTGGTTCCTTTACTGCTCCTTTCCTGTGCCCCTGAGTGTTACAGGGTACACTCTGCATTGTTGTTAGCCCTCCACATTCACCATCCTTTCCCTTGTCCACTTCCCTTAGCCCTGCCTAAATCTTTGTTAGCAGTCACGTCATTAAACTCTCCTAAATTACCCTGTTTAAGTGTATCACTGTTTCTTGTTGGGACTCTGATTGATACAAAGCATTATTTCAATTCCCAGCTCTTTTATACAAAGGGCTTCTCACACACTAGGGCAGTGGTCCCTAACCTTTTTGGCACCAGGGACTTGTTTCGTGGAAGACAATTTTTCCATGGATGGGGTTGCAGGGGGATGGTTCAGGCGGTAATGCGAGCAATGGGGAACCATGGGGAGCAGCAGATGAAGCTTTGCTTGCTCGCCCGCCTCCTGCTGTGTGGCACAGTTCCTAACGGGCTGTGGACTGGTAGTGGTCTGCAGCCCAGGGGTTGGGGATCCCTGCACTAGAGGACAGTTTCCCCAGCCCCTGGTCCCCATCTTTATCTATCTCAGTAGTTTGCAAAATGTGGCCCCCAGAACTGCAGCATCAGCCTCAACCTGGGGATGTGTTAGAAATGCAAGTTCTCAGACCATGGCCCAGATCTACTGAATAAGAAATGCTGTGACTGGGCCCAGCGATCTGTATTTTAACAAGCTCTCCAGGTGATTCTGAGGCATGCTAAAATTTGGGAACCGCTGAGCTAGTTTGCTCTGTTATTTTCTACTTTAAGTCCCAATTTAAACTCTTAGACTTCATTTGTTCCCTCTGTTACATTTCCCGCAGCACCCTCTGTCTCTGTACTTGTAGTAATCTTATCCTTATAGTTGCTTGTTCAAAGGTGGTCTCTCCTAGCATCCTATGAGTCCAGCATCTATTTCTGCTTTGTTCATGTTGGAATTATTCATGTTGTATCTGGTGCCTGACCTATAATGGACGTGCAATAATTATGTCTCAAAACATTGATTCAGTGAACCATTTGGGCCTCAGTTTACTCGTTCATGGAAAGAAGTTTGACTGGCTCATTCATTCAACAATCACCTTTGCTCAAGTAGCTTGGTTAAGTCATAGAGTTTGGTGCTGGGCAGAAGGTTTCACACTTCTGGTTTGGAAAGATCTATGTTGTATGGGTTAATTATTATCCTTTTCAACCATTTTAATCTAAGCTCTAAAGGTTGCAGATTTGCAAAAATATGTTATATAACATAGTTTACTTTATATAAATAGCTTAGATCATAGTTTGGATGAATTGCTTTCAAAGTCCATCTAAATAATCTGACCAAAGAACTTGTGTTCTATTGTTCAGATCAGACCTCTTTGTCAGCTTTAGAGTCATCTCTTATATTTTTTAAATATATTCAGCCACCCATCCACTCAACATTTACACCTGGCAACAACTATTTACTCTGTGTCAGGACAAGTGCTTTGAACTTAGAATAGTAGCCATGGCAGGGACAATTAGTTAGAACTGTTGTTTTTTTAAAAAGCCACAAAACTGTAGCCTGATCTCACATTTTTAATGACAGTTGGGTCATAATCTAAGGTGAATTTGCTCGACTTGAAGTGGCCTTGTTCCTGAAGGATCTGCTTGAACTTATGACACAGAGGAGGAGATGGGAGCTGTCGGAGGTTTGAGCAGAGGTATGACAGGAACAAACTTACATTTTAAAAGGATCACCCTGGCTATTCCATGGTGTAGGGTGAGGTGGAACAAGAACAGAGGCAGAGAGATATGTTACGAGGTGATTGCAGTAATACAGGGAGAGATGATGTTGACCGTGATGAGGGTGGTAACACCACAAACGGAGGTGTATTCAGCTTCTGGGTATATTTTGAAGGTAGGGCTGTTAGGCTTTGCTGACAGATGTGATCTGGGGTGAGAGAGATAGAAAGAAGTCAAGGTTGTTGGCCTATCTAACTGTTAGGATGGGGCTGTTGTTTGGTGAGATGGCGAAACTGTCAAAGACGAAGGCTCTGGGCAGGAAGATGAGGGGTAAGGGTCACATCTACTGTAAATCATCTAGCTCTGATTGAGTAAATAATATGGAGTTTAACAAATATCTTGGGAATTTTACAAACTATCTCAAATGTTGGCTTCATTATGACTGTGGATGGAGACAAAGAACATCCCATGATTTTATCCCTCATCAGTCTGTGATAAGTGAGGTAGATGTGCTTCAAGAAAGCAGGAGATCATTGCCCCATGTGGATTAGATTCTGAGCTGGTCCTCAGATCAGATCTATTCCTTGCCCTTTTCCAGGTCTGCTCTGCATCACAGAGGAGCTGATAATTGCAGGCTGTGGTTCCTGGGGTCCGTGATTAGGGGTCTTTGGCTGTGTTGGTAGCGGGAGGTGAGTGTATAGAGGGGAGGGAGAAGCTGGGCTATTTCTCCTCTCTGTCTGACTCACGCAGCATCACTGGTAGTAGCTGATCATCCTCTGCTGTGCCTGCTCCCACTGGACAGGTCCTCTGTAGCTCTGGCCTCTCTCCTCCCCCTGGGCTCTGATAACATTATCTCCCCACTCTGAGCCTCCAGCCTAGGGGAGCCCCAGTTTCCTGCAGCTGCCATCTCTGGGCTGCCATCCTGTCCCTGTTTGGCTTCTCAGTTTAATGTCCAGCGAGGTTTCTATTTTCCCTCCCTCAAACTAAGGGATGGCTCCCTCAAACTAAGATTCCCATAGTGAAAAAAGAAGGAATCCAGGGTAATTATTTGGTACATCACTTATTTCAAGGGTGTCTGAGTGTTTGACTTGAGTTTACTCTCTCTACTTGTCTTGTCCATGACTTGATTATCCACCTGGGTGAGATGGGCTGTGGGTTTAGCATTGATCTGGCCCTCATACATTTTGATCCACTTCTCAGGACCCAAAGTGTCGACAGTAATCTTAAAACAAAACCACCCCTCTGATGCTTGAATTTCTTCCCTGGTATCCCAATCCTTCCTGGATATTCTTCAGTAGAAACTCATTAATTTCCAAGGTTTGTCATTTTATCTTTAGATAGTTTTGTTTCAAATTTCAATTTTTTGATTAGAACAGTCTATGTCAAAAACAAAAAAAACCCCAAAAAACCTCAAACTGGCTTAAAGAAAAAAATAACATTTATTGGCTTCTTTAATTGATCAATCGAGAGGGAGTGGTTCAGATGAAGCTTTATTCTGGGCTCAAACAATGTCTGTGACCCAATTTTTGTTTTTGTTTTTGTGGTTTTTTTCTCCCTTTCTTAGCACATCTTCTTCAAGATTGCTTCCATCCTGAGCTAGGCTCCCCTAGTGGTCTGAAGTGGGCTCTCGTTGGCTCACAAAAGCTTGAACAAATCCTGGAATCTCCTAGCCCTGATTGGCTCATATGTTCCAGCTCTCATTGGCCTGCCTTGGGTCATGCTCCCATCCCTGAGCTAACTAGTGTGGCTGGGTCAGTGGGATACATTGATAGGCCTAAGAAAATACTCAGTAAATGGGATTAACTGATTAGCTTAAACAAACACACGACTGAACAGAACTGGAAGTGGGGTCAATCCCACCGAAACCGCAGGTCTCAAAAATTCAGGATGAAGTTAGTAAGGAAGGGGGGGAAATGGGTTCTAGGGATTGCTGGGGGGAAAAAAATGTCTACTATAGAAGGCAAAGGCAAAGAGTCATTTGAGGGTCTGCTATTATTTCAACTCCATAGGTAAAGGATTCTTGAAGGTTTACATTGGCCAAATTAAGGTTTACAAGGTACGTTAACAAATCACAGATGCCACTACTCCAAAATTTGGTAAGTAAAACAAAACGTTCTCTATTCCATAAGGCGGTAAACTCTGAATTTCCAAAACACCTTGAGAAGAAATAAAACTATTCTTTATTCAATTATAAATCAATAAACAGTACACTATAGGTATACATATTTGGAAGGAGTTGACAAAACAAAAGAAACAAAAACAAAGGATGATTTAAAAAATCTCAGCTTTTGACATAGTACAAATACATCGGGAAAAAGAGCCATCACCTAAAACAATGCACAATTAGAATGGAAACCATCACAGCAAATGTGGAGGGAAGGGCTATCAATATCAAAACAATGTATTGAACCCTCATGAGAAACACAGCCAACATTTCATTGGATAATTCCATTGCTTCATTTGGCAAAATGGTAACTGTGGCAACTGAAATATGCTTTAAAGGTCTACACCTCCATGGACACTTCAATTTGTGGCAGGTTGTTAGTTAATTCGTTATTCTTTTTCGTGTAGGCCAGTGAGCAGTTACACTGAACAAAGCTTCCCTCCCCCACCTGCCGATTTCTCTTATTTCTTTTTGTTTTGCAGGTGCCTAGATTTTATCACTGTATAGGACAATAAAATGGCAGATGACCTGCTAACAGCTACGAAAACAAAACCCCACCTACAACTTCAAAAAAATGAAGTGAACGGTGATTCACTTAATCCTGTGCTAACCATTGTCACAGCTAATTATAAATTAAGAACAAAGTTCGTAAGTCTTAGTGAACATGGTTGATTTGTATAATAGGGAGTAGAACTCAATGGGATTCTTTATTTTATGTTTTTTGGCATGTGTGTTTTTTGTCTTTCTGCCAAAGTAAACTGTAACTCTTTAAGCCTCGATAGACTATTGGAGGTTTGAAGGAGCTATTGTTCTGACAGATCTTACCTGTTGAGGTTGTTTTTTCTGTTAATCACTCACACTAAATAATTCTGAGATGGCTTTTTTTTTTAACATCTTTATTGGAGTATAATAGCTTTACATTGTTGTGTTAGTTTCTGCTGTATAACAAAGTGAATCAGCCATATGTATACAAATATCTCCATATCCCCTCCCTCTTGCGTCTCCCTCCCACCCTCCCTATCCCACCCCTCTAGGTGGTCACAAAGCACCGAGCTGATCTCCCTGTGCTATGTGGCTGCTTCCCATTAGCTATCTATTTTACATTTGGTAGTGTACATAAATCCATGCCACTGTCTCACTTCATCCCAGCTTACCCTTCCCCCTCCCCATGTCCTCAAGTCCATTCTCTATGTCTGTGTCTTTATTTATGTCCTGCCCCTAGGTTCTTCAGAAACTTTTTTTTTTTTACATTCCATACATATGTGTTAGCATATGGTATTTTTTTTAATGATACAATGAACATTGTGGTACATGACTCTTTTTGAATTATGGTTTTCTCAGGGTATATGCCCAGTAATGGGATTACTGGGTCATATGGTAGTTCTATTTTTAGTTTTTTAAGGAACCTCCATACTGTTCTCCATAGTGGCTGTGTCAATTTACATTCCAACCAACAGTAGAAGAGGGTCCCCTTTTCTCCACACCCTCTCCAGCATTTATTGTTTATAGATATTTTTGATGATGGTCATTCTGACTGGTGTGAGGTGATACCTCATTGTAGTTTTGATTTGCACTTCTCTAATGATTAGTGATGTTGAGCATCCTTTCATGGGTTTGTTGGCAATCTGTAGCTCTTCCTTGGAGAAATGTTTATTTAGGTCTTCTGCCCATTCTTGGATTAGGTTGTTTGTTTTTTTGATATTGAACTGCATGTGCTGCTTGTATATTTGGGAGACTAATCCTTTGTCAGTTGCTTTGTTTGCAAATATTTTCTCCCATTCTGAGGGTTGTCTTTTCATCTTGTTTATGGTTTCCTTTGCTGTGCAAAAGGTTTTAAGTTTCATTAGGTCCCATTCGTTTATTTTTGTTTTTATTTCCGTTTCTCTAGGAGGTGGGTCAAAAAGGATCTTTCTGTAATGTATGTCATAGAGTGTTATGCCTATGTTTTTCTCTAAGAGTTTTATATTATCTGGCCTTACATTTAGGACTTTAATCCACTTTGAGTTTATTTTTGTGTATGGTGTTAGGAAGTGTTCTAATTTCATTCTTTCCCATGTATCTGTCCAGTTTTCCCAGAACCACTTATTGAAGAGGCTGTCTTTTTTCCATTGTATATTCTTGCCTCCTTTATCAAAAATAAGGTGACCATATGTGTGTGGGTTTATCTCTGGGCTTTCTATTCTGTTCCATTGATCTATATTTCTGTTTTTGTGCCATTATCATACTGTTTTGATTACTGTAACTTTGTAATATAGTCTGAAGTCAGGGAGCCTGATTCCTCCAGCTCTGTTTTCTTTCTCAAGATTGCTTTGGCTATTCGGGGTCTTTTGTGTTTCCATACAAACTGTGAAGTCTTTTGTTCTAGTTCTGTGAAAAATGCCATTGGTAGTTTGATAGGGATTGTGTTGAATCTGTAGATTGCTTTGGGTAGTATAGCCATTTTCACAATGTTGATCCTTCCAATCCAAGAACATGGTATATCTCTCCATCTGTTTGTATCATCTTTAATTTCTTTCATCAGTGTCTTATAATTTTCTGCATACTGGTCTTTTGTCTCCTTAGGTAGGTTTATTCCTAGGTATTTTATTTTTTTTGTTGCAATGGTAAATGGTAGTGTTTCCTTAATTTCGCTTTTAGATTTTCCATCATTAGTGTGTAGGAATGCAATGATTTGTGTGCATTAATTTTGTATCCTGCTACTTTACCAAATTCATTGATTAGCTCTGGTAGTTTTCTGGTAGCCTCTTTAGGATTCTCTATGTTTAGTATCATGTCATTTACAAACAGTGACAGCTTTACTTCTTCTTTTCTGATTTGGATTCTTTTTTGTCTCTGATTGCTGTGGCTAAAACTTCCAAGACTATGTTGAATAATAGTGGTGAGAGTGGACAACCTTGTCTTGCTTCTGATCTTAGAGGAAATGGTTTCAGTTTTTCACCATTGAGAAGGATGTTGGCTGTGGGTTTGTCATATATGGCCTTTATTATGTTGAGGTAAGTTCTCTTTATGCCTACTTTCTGGAGGGGTTTTATCATAAATGGGAATTGAATTTTTTCGAAAGCTTTTTCTGCACCTATTGAGATGATCATATGCTTTTTATCCTTCAGTTTGTTAATATGGTGTATCACATTGATTGATTTGCATATATTGAAGAATCCTTTCATTCCTGGGATAAACCCCACTTCATCATGGTGTATGATCCCTTTAATGTGCTGTTGGATTCTGCTTGCTAGGCTTTTATTGAGGAATTTTGCATCTAGGTTCATCAGTGATATTGGCCTGTAGTTTTCTTTTTGTGACATCTTTGTCTGGTTTTGGTATCAGGGTGATGGTGGCCTCATAGAATGAATTTGGGAGTTTTCCTCCCTCTGCTATATTTTGGAAGAGTTTGAGAAGGATAGATGTTAGCTCTTCTCTACATGTTTGATAGAATTTGCCTGTGAAGCCATCTGGTCCGGGACTTTTGTTTGTTGGAAGATTTTTAATCACAGTTTCAATTTCAGTGCATGTGATTGGTCTGTTTATATTTTCTATTTCTTCCTGGTTCCATCTCAGAAGGTCGTGCTTTTCTAAGAATTTGTCCATTTCCTCCAGGTGGTCCATTTTATTGGCATAGAGTTGCTTGTAGTAATCTCTCATGATCCTTTTATTTCTGCAGTTTCAGTTGTTACTTCTTTTTCATTTCTAATTCTAGTCATCTGAGTCTTCTCCCTTTTTTTCTTAATGAGTCTGGCTAATGGTTTATCAGCTTTATCTTCTCAATGAACCAGCTTTTAGTTTTATTGATCTTTGCTATTGTTTCCTTCATTTCTTTTTTATTTCTCATCTGATCTTTATGATTTCTTTCCTTCTGCTCACTTTGGGGATTTTTTTGTTCTTCTTTCTCTAATTTCCATAGGTGTAAGGTTAGGTTGTTTATTGGAGATTTTTCTTGTTTCTTGAGGTAGGATTGTATTGCTGTAAACTTCCTTCTTAGAACTGCTATTGCTGCATCCCATAGGTTTTGGGTCATCGTGTTTTCGTTGCCATTTGTTTTTAGGTATTTTTTGATTTCCTCTTTGATTTCTTCAGTGATCTCTTGGTTACTTAGTAGCATATTGTTTAGCCTCCATGTGTTTGTATTTTTTACAGTTTTCTTAATGTAATTGATATCTAGTCTCATAGCCTTGTGTTTGGAAATGATACTTGATATGATTTCAATTTTATTAAGTTTACCAATGCTTGAATTGTGATTCAAGATATGATCTATCCTGGAGAATGTTCCATAAGCACTTGAGAAGAAAGTGTATTCTGTTGTTTTTGGATGTAATAGACTATAAATATCAATTAAGTCCATTTTGTTTAATGTGTCATTTAAAGCTTGTGTTTCCTTATTTATTTTCATTTCGGTTGATCTGTCCATTGGTGAAAGTGGGGTGTTAAAGTCCCTTACTATGAATGTGTTACTGTCAATTTCCCCTTTTATGGCTGTTAACATTTGCCTTATGTATTGAGGTGCTCCTATGTTGGGTGCATAAATATTTCGAATTGTTATATCTTCTTGGATTGATCCCTTGATCATTATGTAGTGTCCTTTTTTGTCTCTTGTAATAGTCTAATTTAAAGTCTATCTTGTCTGATATGGGAATTGCTACTCCAGCTTTCTTTTGATTTCCATTTGCATGGAATATCTTTTTCCATCCCCTCACTTTCAGTCTGTATGTGTCCTTAGGCCTGAAGTGGGTCTCTTGTAGACATCTTATATATGGGTCTTGTTTTTGTATCCATTCAGCCAGTCTATGTCTTTTGGTTGGAGCATTTAATCCATTTACTTTTAAGGTAATTATCAATATGTATGTTCCTATTACCATTTTCTGAATTGTTTCTGGTTTGTTATTGTAAGTCTTTTTCTTCTCTTGTGTTTCCTGCCTAGAGAAGTTCCTTTACCATTTGTTATAAAGCTGGTTTGATGTTGCTGAATTCTCTTAGCTTTTGCTTGTCTGTAAAGGTTTTAATTTCTCTGTCACATCTGAATGAGATCCTTGCTAGGTAAAGTAATCTTGGTTGTAGGTTTTTTCCTTCCATCACCTTAAGTATGTCCTGCCACTCATATTTCTCATCTGATCTTTATGATTTCTTTCCTTCTGCTCACTTTGGGGATTTTTTTGTTCTTCTTTCTCTAATTTCCATAGGTGTAAGGTTAGGTTGTTTATTGGAGATTTTTCTTGTTTCTTGAGGTAGGATTGTATTGCTGTAAACTTCCTTCTTAGAACTGCTATTGCTGCATCCCATAGGTTTTGGGTCATCGTGTTTTCGTTGCCATTTGTTTTTAGGTATTTTTTGATTTCCTCTTTGATTTCTTCAGTGATCTCTTGGTTACTTAGTAGCATATTGTTTAGCCTCCATGTGTTTGTATTTTTTACAGTTTTCTTAATGTAATTGATATCTAGTCTCATAGCCTTGTGTTTGGAAATGATACTTGATATGATTTCAATTTTATTAAGTTTACCAATGCTTGAATTGTGATTCAAGATATGATCTATCCTGGAGAATGTTCCATAAGCACTTGAGAAGAAAGTGTATTCTGTTGTTTTTGGATGTAATAGACTATAAATATCAATTAAGTCCATTTTGTTTAATGTGTCATTTAAAGCTTGTGTTTCCTTATTTATTTTCATTTCGGTTGATCTGTCCATTGGTGAAAGTGGGGTGTTAAAGTCCCTTACTATGAATGTGTTACTGTCAATTTCCCCTTTTATGGCTGTTAACATTTGCCTTATGTATTGAGGTGCTCCTATGTTGGGTGCATAAATATTTCGAATTGTTATATCTTCTTGGATTGATCCCTTGATCATTATGTAGTGTCCTTTTTTGTCTCTTGTAATAGTCTAATTTAAAGTCTATCTTGTCTGATATGGGAATTGCTACTCCAGCTTTCTTTTGATTTCCATTTGCATGGAATATCTTTTTCCATCCCCTCACTTTCAGTCTGTATGTGTCCTTA
>NW_020172982.1:50892-103768 GCF_003031525.2 Neophocaena asiaeorientalis asiaeorientalis
TGGTTTGTTATTGTAAGTCTTTTTCTTCTCTTGTGTTTCCTGCCTAGAGAAGTTCCTTTACCATTTGTTATAAAGCTGGTTTGATGTTGCTGAATTCTCTTAGCTTTTGCTTGTCTGTAAAGGTTTTAATTTCTCTGTCACATCTGAATGAGATCCTTGCTAGGTAAAGTAATCTTGGTTGTAGGTTTTTTCCTTCCATCACCTTAAGTATGTCCTGCCACTCTCTTCTGGCTTGCAGAGTTTCTGCTGAAAGATTAGCTGTTCCATTGTATGTTATTTGTTGCTTTTCCTTTGCTGCTTGTAACATTTTTCTTTGTATTTAATTTTTGATAGTTTGATTAAAATTGTATGTTATTTGTTGCTTTTCCTTTGCTGCTTGTAACATTTTTCTTTGTATTTAATTTTTGATAGTTTGATTAATATGTATCTTGGTGTGTTTCTCCTTGGATTTATCCTGCATGGGACTCTCTGTGCTTCCTGGACTTGATTGACTATTTCCTTTCCCATATTAAGGAAGTTTTTAACTATAATCTCTTCCAATATTTTCTCAGTCCCTTTCTTTTTCTCTTCTTCTTCTGGGAGCCCTATAATTCGAATGTTGGTGCATTTAGTGTTGTCCCAGAGGTCTCTGAGACTGTCCTCAATTCTTTTCATTCTTTTTTCTTTATTCTGCTCTTCAGTAGTTATTTCCACTATTTTATCTTCCAGGTCACTTATCCATTCTTCTGCCTCAGTTATTCTTTTATTGATTCCTTCTAGAGCATTTTTCATTTCATTTATTGTGTTGTTCCTCATTGTTTGTTTGCTCGTTCGTTCTTCTAGGTCCTTGTTGAACATTTCTTGTATTTTTTCCATTCTATTTCCACGATTTTGATCATGTTTACTATCATTACTCTGAATTCTTTTTCAGGTAGATTGCCTATTTCCTCTTCATTTGTTTGGTCTGGTGGGTTTTTACTTTGCTCCTTCATCTGCTGTGTATTTCTCTGTCTTCTCATTTTGCTTAATGTACTGTGTTTGAGCTCTCCTTATTTCAGGCTGCATGTTTGTAGTTCTCGTTGTTTTTGGTGTCTGCTCCCAGTGTGTAAATTTGGTTCAGTGGGTTGTGTAGGCTTCCTCGTGGATGGGACTGCCTGTGTTCTGGTGGATGAGGCTGGATCTTGTCTTTCTGTTGGTCAGGACTGTGTCGAGTGGTGTGTTTTGTGGTTTCTATGAACTTAGTATGATTTTAGGCAGCCTCTCTGCTAATGGGTGGGGTTGTGTTCCTGTCTTGCTAGTTGTTTGGCATGGTGTGTCCAACATTGGAGCTTACTGGTCGTTGAGTAGAACTGGGTCTTAGTGTTGAGATGGAGATCTCTGAGAGCTCTCACTGATTGATATTATGTGGGGCTGGGAGGTCTCTGGTAATCTAACGTCCTGTACTTGGCTCTCCCACCTCAGAGGCTCTGGCCTGACAATCTGCCGGAGCACCAAGACCCTGTCAGTCACACGGCTGCGGGTCTTGGAGGGCGTTCTGGAGAGGCGGGTGTGGCTGTGGCTCACTGTGGGGACAAAGACTCTGGTGGCAGAAGCTCCAGAGAATATTCCTTGGCGTGAGCTCTCCTGGAGGCTGCCATTTTCTCCATGGCTTCTTTTAAAAAAGTTTTTTTATTGACATTACAGTTGCTCTACAATGTTGTGTTAGTTTCTGATGTACAGCAACGTGAATCAGTTATAGGTAAACATATATCCCCTCTTTTTTAGATTTCCTTCCCATTTAAGTCACCACAGAGCATTGAGTAGAGTTCCCTGTGCTATACGGCAGGTTCTCATCAGTTATCAATTTTATACATAGTAGTGTATATCTGTCAATCCCAACCTCCAAATTCATCCCCCCCCCCTTTCCCCCTTGGTATCCATAAGTTTGTTCTCTACATCTGTGTGTCTATTTCTGCTTTGCAAATAAGTCCATCAACAGAGGAATGGATAAAGATGTGGTACATATATACAATGGAATATTACTCAACCATAAAAAGAAATGAAATAGTGCCATCTGCAGAGACGTGGATAGACCTAGAGACTGTCATACAGAATGAAGTAAGTCAGAAAGAGAAAAACAAGTATCATATAATATCGCTTATATGTGACATCTAGAAAAATGGTACAGTTGAGATGGTTTCTTTTTAAAATTTTTAAAAATTGAAATATAGTTGATTTAGAATGCTTTGTCAGTTTCAGGTGTACAGCAAAGTGATTCAGTTATACATATATATTTTCTTTTTCATTATATGTTATTACAAGAGGTTGAATATGGTTCCCTGTGCTCTACAGTAAGACCTTGGGTAGCTTCTTTTCTTAAACTGCCTTGAAAAGCACCCCCACAGCAATAACAACCAGAGAGAGGTCTGCCAAAGCTGTTGTAAGATTCGGGTTCACCTGGTTCTCTAGCATAATGATTAGGGAAGTGTTTCAGTTAGCTGTTGTAGTGGAACAACGCCCCCCCCAAAGAACAATGGTTGATTATTCCTAACAAGCCAGTGCATCTGCTGGGTTGATCCACCGATCTGGGCTGGACTTGGCCCATCTTGGCAGGGCTCCCTCATGTCTCCGTGGTCAGCGGGAGGCTTGACTGGGGCTGGCTACTCTAAGATGGCCATGGCTGTGATGAATCAGCTTGGCTCCATGTGGTCTCTGATCCTTCTTGTAAGTCAGTCTGGACTTGTCCACGTGGCAGTGGCAAGGTTCCAACAGAGTGGAAGCATGGAAGGTCTCTTGAGCCCTAGAGTCTGAACTGGATCATTATCACTTTGGCCTCATTCTACTGGCAAAAGCAAGCCCAGATTCCAGAGGAAGGGAAATAGACAATGCTTCTTGGTGGGAGGAGCAACAAACTCCCCTTAGATGTAGGAGGGAAAGAATTGAAGCCACATTTGCCTCCATGTGCCACAGAAAACTTGAGTATGCTCAGCTCACATGGTAAACACCTTATTTTTAGGGAGGAGAGTAGTATAAAAATAAACATTATGTGTAAAAGAAGTTCCCATACCCAATTTAGAAACAATCTGGTTTATTAAAATAGAAGCTTCCCCCCCAATCCTTTTTTAGTTTTCTCATTTCTACCATTTGTTGATTTTTCCACTCAATGTAGAGAGAAACTTTCATATTTAACTTATTGTTTTGTTTTGTTTTGATTATACTTGAAGTATTTTTGGCTTTGTTTGCTAATATATTATTGTGGAGTTTATACTTTTAATACCATGAGAATATTATCTATTCTTCTGAGTTTGTTTTTAGGTATCTTAAAATGAATGGCAACCCATAGTGGAATACTTGAAATTACTGTGTGAAAGGTAAAATATGGTTCAAGTATTCACTTCTTCAAGAAACAGTGGTTGAGTGAGTGTCTCCTGGGTATATTAGAAGCTGGGCTAGGTGCTCAGGACACAGTGGAGAGCAAGAGATAAAAAATCCTTACCCTCACGGAGCTTACACTTCACTGGGGTGACAGATAGGAAACCAGCAAGCCATGACTGACAGTGATAAGTGCTGAGAAAGATAAAACGGGGCATTGGAGAGCTTCTTTTAAACAGATACAGCTCCACCTCCACTTACAGGAGACTGAAGGAGGTAAAAATGAAGCCAAGACTCTCTTGAGGTAAAGAAGACACCTGTGCAAAGGACCAGGGGCAGAGAGGTCCAGAGTGGGGCAGACCTTGATGAGGTCTCAAGATGCTTTCAGGGAGTGTTTTAGGAACAGAAACCCAGTGTCACAGGTGCTGTCACCACTCTGTATCTATTTAGATTCATCAGCCTCTGGTTTGCTTTCCCTCCCAGTAGCAGTAGGTGCTTCTCCATTGGGAAGCTGCCTTCAGGCTGCCAGAATTCACTTTGCCTGCAAGTCCCAAGAGCTACAAGTTCTGGGAATGGAATTCTCTGGGGCAGCCCTTTACCAATACTGATGAAAACAGGGCTATCAATTCCCCAGCTCCTTTGTCCCGATGGGGGCACCTCCCAGACCTCCCCTGCAAAAGTGGGCCAAAGTTGTGCTAATTGGGACTTTGCTTGATTTCTCACCCTCGCTTGGTTCTCTTCTTTTTCTGTCCCACTCTGTCACTCTCCTACTGGCTTTTCCTGGAACACTTTCTAATAAATGGCTCTCCCAGGAATTCTTGTCCCTGGAGATGATTCTGAGGTATCCCACCCTAGGTAGCCAGTGACACTGGAGCAAAGTGAATGAAGGAGGCATGAGATAGGGCTCCAGAGACAGCTCAGGCACAATGTAGCCCCCCTGTACAAGCAGGGAATGAAATCACCTAATATACATACATAAAAGCATCACTCTGTGGGCAATGGCTAGAGAGAGAATTGGTTGGATGAGGGAAAGAGTAAAACCTCAAATCAAATTCAAGGCCAGTAATCCTCCCTGTGCTGACATCTTTACCAATTTCTTTTTATCTTTTCAATTGGGATAAAATGATCTACCCTTTGGCTATCCCTCAAAGATGGTGTGAGGATGAAAAGATGATTTGCATAAAGTTCTTATCGTTCTCCAGAAAAGATGTACCCAATAAAAACCACTATTATTATTGATAAAAATAAAAATAGCAATGCAAGCTCATGACCAGTTTCTGGAGAATTTTCATACATTAATAGGAAAATTAAGGGTAATATTAAAGACTAAAGCAACTGTTTCTAGGTTTCTCTTTTGTTTATACCATTGTTGCTCCTTTTGGTGTGTGAGAAGCAAAAGAACTGATGCAAATATTTGTGCCCAAACCTGGTTCAGTCTGAAAGTAGAGATAAAGATCTTTTGAAAAATGGCAGCAATGAAACGAACATTCCAGTTTCTTTCCTTTGGCGGGAAGGGATACCTTATTTTGAAATTAAAAAAAAAAACAAAAACTATTGTATAAATGGAGGTAAAACTATTGTTAAAAAATATTGGCTTATGTTCTAGATCCGTACACACACATATAACCTCCATACAAGTGAGTGTGTGTGTGCGTGTGCATGTGTGTGTGTGTGATGTGTATATGCAAGCGTGCTCGGTAGACTGTCTCTGCTTATGAAAGCTTTTTCCAAACCAATGTACGGAAAGTGATAGATGGATCGTAAATGGCTGAGAAGCAGTTACACATATCTGGCCAGCATGGTTTTGATTGTGTGTTGGGTCGTCAGCCAGCCACACACCAGAACTATTACTTTAGGAAGCTGGAAGAGAATTAGCCAATGTCAAAGGGAAGAGAGAGATGCAGGGAATGAAATAGACCCTCTGTAAGTATGTAGGGGGAGGGATCAGTGGAGGTAAAGTGGGAGATGCAGTGTCAGTTCTACTAAGAAGTTGCCCAGGTTCCTGGGACCATTAAGGTTTCCTTTCCATGGAAAGACCATCTTTCTGTCTTCTGTAAAAATGCTTTCAGTAAGGCATCAGTGTAGCTGAAGCTACATCCAGCTGTCGGAATTCACACAAGAACTCACTGAGAGCAATACATTCTGGTATTCAGGTTCAATTGTTATTGTTCCTATGTTATCATAATAAAAATCTCATAGTTGAAATAAATATGGGGTATGCAGGATACACAGGATAAGATTGTAGGCCCACATCTTCCAATAACCCTGTAAATGCTTCTTATTTCAGGGGTTTTCTGAACCACGCAGCAGGTGTAAGCTCAAATGCAGTAGAAAAGGACATACTCCAATATCAGAAGAACAAATATTCGGTCTCTGCACATGGGAAGATCACATACCTCAGTAAGCCCAACAAATCAGAGAAGTCTGTAGAAAAGCATGGACATGTTTACTTTTCTACTTCTCCATCAACACCATTCTGGTACTTTGCTGTATATGTTTTAAAACACACTCTGCTTGATACAAAATGTCGAAATCAGCCCCAAAAATCCAGGGCAGTCTAGACTCTACTATGATGAGGATACTCTGTTAAGTCACTAGTTTTTTTTCCAGGAAGAGTCCCAAGTTGAATCAATAGACTCCCCTAATCTTTCTCTCTCTCAGAAGAAAGGGACATTCCAGGCCTATGTGTTATTAGGCTACATCTCTGCCATGTCTTAGCATCTCACCCACTGGCCCCTTGATAAGTTTGGGAGATACAAGGGTTGCTTTTGAAAAACGGTAGGAGTGACAGAGTTACATGTAGTACTGCTAACAAGTGCTACCCATGTAGCTTTAGGTACATCAGAGACCCTCTCAGCCCCCTCTGCTTCATTCTCTCTGGTCCTCACCTTCCCCAGTGGCTCTTCTGTGGTGTGGGTTCCCATGTGGTTCATCCCAACTGCTTGTAGGCATTCTTACACTCACTTTTGAGGACTGCCAGTTCTTGAAAAAATTTATTATTTTTTTAATTACAAAATATAAAATTGCCACTGTAGAAAACCAGGGCCTAAGACTTAGTGCTGACTAAATATGCATTGAATGAATTAATTTAAAATATTTTGAAAATAAAATACAGAGGAAGAAAAAATTAAGAACCAGTTATAAACCCACCCTCCAGAGATGGACAATAACACCACTTCCTGTTTATATGCTCTGAGATATTTTCTGCAAGTCTAAAAACAAAAATTAGACCATTTTGTCTTATTGTTTTGTTATATGCTAGCCTCCCATCTCCAGTTGGAAAATCTCCTGTGCCAATACAGGTTCTTACATACCACTCTTCTGTTTTTTTAAACAGCTTTTTTGGAGTATAATTGCTTCACAATGGTGTGTTAGCTTCTGCTGTATAACAAAGTGAATAAACTATACATATACATATATCCCCATTTCTCCTCCCTCTTGCATCTCCCTCCCAGATTCCCTATCCCACCCCTCTAGGTGGTCACAGAGCACTGAGCTGATCTCCCTGTGCTATGCGGTTGCTTCCCACCAGCTATCTATGTTACACTTGACATACCACACTTTTAATAGCTACATAATAATTTATTGTATAGAATATTAACAATGAATTGTTTAACTAAGTTCCTGCTGTTTGACATTTAGCTTGCCTCCCTTTTTTTTTTTGTAAACAATACTGCAACAAGTATCCTTGATGCTGTTCTCCAAGTTTTGCGTGTAATTCTATTTTTAAAATTTTTTTGTTTTCTTTTTAAATGTTTATTTTTGACCTACAGCACTATATTTGTTCCTGTTACACAACATACCAATTTTTCTATACATTTCAATTTTTGTTTTTTTTAAAAATTGAAGTATAGTTGATTTACAATGTTGTGCTTATTTCTGCTGTACAGCAAAGTGACTCAGTTATACACATATAGACATTCTTTTTTTATGTGCATGTAATTTAAATTATTTCTTTAGGGTAAATTCCCAGAAATGAGGTATGTGGGTTAAAGAATCTGTGTATTTTATTACCTATTGACAAGTCATCCAGGGAAGCATCTCTTTGCCTGAGACTTGAGGCTGGTCCCTGTCCAACTAGAACTCTGAATTATAGCCTCCTTCAGGGTCTATGCCCTTCAGGACCTGTGACTTGTGCAGCAGGTAATCAATGTGTATTTATTGGAGCAAGTAATTTGAATATCCCATTCCCCTGGCCTTGATTCTAGCCCCCTCAAGAACTGAATTCCCCTGTACAGTGAAAAAAGAGATACACAGGAAGCCACAGAGAAAACCCCCATGTTATCCCTGAAATCTTAACTGCAGTTCAATTAATTAATCTAAGCCAGGGGTCAACCAACCCAGGGGTTAACCCATGGGTCAAATCCAGCCTGTTTTTCTTCTTTCTTTTTTTTTTTTTAAGATTTTAAAAATGTGGACCATTTTTTTTTTTAGCATCTTTATTGGAGTATAATTGCTTTACATTGTTGTGTTAGTTTCTGCTGTATAACAAAGTGAATCAGCTATACGTACACATATATCCCCATAACCCCTCCCTCCTGCGGCTCCCTCCCACCCTCCCTATCCCACCCCTCTAGGTGGTCACAAAGCACAGAGCTGATCTTCCTGTGGTATGGGGCTGCTTCCCACTAGCTATCTACTTTATATTTGGTAGTGTATATATGTCAATGCCACTCTCTCACTTCGTCCCATCTTACCGTTTCTCCTCCCTGTGTCCTCAAGTCCATTCTCTACGTCTTTGTCTTTATTCCTGTCCTGCCCTTAGTTTCTTCAGAACCATTTTTTTTTAAGATTCCATATATATGTGTTAGCATACGGTTTTTGTTTTTCTCTTTCTGACTTCACTCTTATGACAGACTCTAGGTCCATCCATCTCATGATAACTCAACTTCATTTCCTTTTATGGCTGAGTAATATTCCATTGTATATATGTGCCACATCTTTATCCATTCATCTGTCGATGGACAGTTAGGTTGCTTCCATGTCCTGGCTATTGTAAATACAGCTGCAATGAACATTGTGGTACAAGACACTTTTTGAATTATGGTTTTCTCAGGGTATATGCCCAGTAGTGGGATTGCTGGGTCATATGGTAGTTCTATTTTTAGTTTTTTAAGGAACCTCCATACTGTTCTCCATAGTGGCTGTATCAATTTACATTCCCACCAACAGTGCAAGAGGGTTCCCTTTTCTCCACACCCTCTCCAGCATTTATTGTTTGCAGATTTTTTGATGATGGCCATTCTGACTGGTGTGAGATGATACCTCATTGTAGTTTTGATTTGCATTTCTCTAATGATTAGTGATGTTGAGCATCCTTTCATGTGTTTGCAGGCAATCTGTAGATATTCCTTGGAGAAATGTCTATTTAGGTCTTCTGCCCATTTTTGGATTAGGTTGCTTTTTTTGATATTGAGCTGCTTGTATATTTTGGAGATTGATGTTGACCATTTTTAAAGTCTTTATTGAATTTGTTACAATATTTCTTCTGTTTTATATTTTGGTTTTTGGCTGCAAGACATGTAGGATCTTGGCTCCCCAACCAGGAATCGAACCCACACCCCCTGCATTGGAAGACAAAGTCTTAACCACTGGACCACCAGGGAAGTCCCCAGCCTGTTTTTGTATGGTCCATAAACCAAGAATTTTTCCTATATTTGTAAATACTTGAAAAAAATCAAAACAAGAAGAATAGTTCTTGAAGTGAAAAGTATATAGAATTTAATTTGTGTCCATAAATAAAGTTTTATTGGAATACAGCTAGACTAATTTATTTATGACTTATCTATGGCTGCTTAATGCTAAAACGGCAGAACCAAGTAATTTCAACTGAGACCATAAGGCCTGCAAAACTTATAGTATTTACTCTTTGGCCCTTTACAGAAATAACATGCTGAACCCTGATCTAGGTGTCAGTCAATCCAAGCAGAGTAATCTACAACCTAGAAAAATGGAATCTGCAATGATGCTGTCGCTAAATCAACACTCCTAGAGAGCGGCAATTATTAGCACTTCCAGTGTGTAGGGGTGAGACCTCAACATCTTCCTATTGTCTCGGCTTTGACCCCAGCATTCCATAGGTGAGAAAATCTAGCACCTGAAACCCTGGCTCCACAAAGTACTCAGACAGAGGGTTTTCGTTGTGAGCATTGACAATTTCCCAAGTTTACAGTTTCAGCATTGTTGATACCAAGCCCTTAGGGCATGCTTTGGCTAGTGTGGCTGCCGGGATGAAGTATGGCTCTCTTATTAACTTGTCAAAGTGCCGTGCAGCTGCATCATTTGCTGACCCATTTGCTTAACTTAAATAAAGGTTGGTGGTTAGGCTTCTGTTGCATTGTGCTCTCCTGCTAATTATCAGTGTATTTGTTTTAGAGACAATTAGCCACCTGGTTCATTCTCCCATTGAAGTCAGGTCATCATGAGTTACATCTGCTTTCAGGCCTCCTCAAGTCCAAGACATAATAAAAAGATGATGGCTATGATTATAAAAAGCGCGTGGGGTTGGGCATCCGTGGCACAGCATATTGAATTCCCAAGGAGCATTGAGTTGCATCATTGCACTCACAGAAGCTCCTCTCTGCCAGCACAAAATAAGGGTGTGAACAGAGAACTCTCACGCCGAGCCAGAAGTTCCTTTAGTAAGTGGGGAGAGTATTTGCAAAGGTAGACGCTAATAATGGCGAAGCACAGTGAGACACGATTCCTCCCTGGGCTGCTGTGCTGATACAACAAAAAAGTGACAAGTAAGCAGGGCTTAGTGCTTGCAGAATTTGCATAAAACTGAAGTTGTTCAGACCTGTGGGTGTTGCTTTTTAAAAAATGTACCTGATAATTGTGACACAATATTACGTGGAATACACATTTGCTTTTATAACCCCATATGCTCTGGCAAAACTTAGCATTTTGGAGCTAAGACTTTGTTACGCTAGGTCCTAGCTGAATCCCATTGATGGGATGATGGGGGCATGCTTGTAGCTTTCTGAATCGGGGGAGGTGAGGGTGTACGGCACTGAGGCTGCTCAATCACAGGGGACGTTGTGATCAGAGGATGTTACTTGACTGTAGCGAGGGAATCAGACCTATGAGGCTTAGTAATGAATCAAGTGTGTGTCTTTGCTGCAGAGGCCCTGGAACTGGATTCAACAGATTGAGAGTGAGTATTAAACAGTTCACTTGGCTGCCTTAATACTCGTCAAGCAGAGACTGTCAAGTGAGGTTTGGTTCACTATTGGGGAAAATGAAGCATTTGTAAAAGTTACAGGGAACAGGTCACCAGGATACATTCTGAAAACCTTTCACTGTGGAGGAAGGTGACAGAGAATGCATGCTTCAGACCCCTAATTATCAAGTTGCTTAAGCACTGAAAGAAATTCCGATTTACATAAAAACTCACACATCCACAAAACCCTGGAGGTTAAGGCACTTTCCAAAAAGGCACAGTGGATTATTTATAATGTATCGTCCAACTTAAATTAGAAAAAATGTAAGCAGAGAGCCAATTTGGAGTTCTAAATTTGGGTTTCCCAAAGTGAATCCTGGCAGAACATTGGTTCCACTGAATATTATGCTGAAAATGAGATTCTGTGGCCTCTTAATTTTGGGAAACGGGGGCTCAGTGAGGGTAACTCAGCTAAGTTAAAAGTTTCTGTAGGACTTTGGGAGCTTTTAATATGCTATTGAGCTTTGTGAAATGCACATTTCCCAAACTTATTAGACCACAGGACCCCCTTTTCCTGAGCATCTGGTAGAATAGTGTTCTGACAAAGGCTTGTTGAGAAACCTTTGCCCCAAAGTGTTTGCTCTAACTCAGGGCTTGATGAAAAATCCAAGAGTGAGTGCAAGGAAATAGCGGGGCTTGGGGGGGTGGGGGTGGGCTTACACAACTGAAGACCAGATTGGTTTTGGATCTTAGGGCTTGGGCTTCTCTTTACTTCAGGTCTGATGTCTGAGCATGAATGGCCCCACTTTTCAATTTTTTTTTTCTTTGTTTTTCAATTGCTGCCTTGTGGAGCCTTAGGCTATGATTTGAAATGGCAAGAAATAATTTAGCTAATTGAGTCGAGAAGTCAGCCCACAACTTTTGATCACCTGCGTAAAATCCATTAGCCTGAAGATAAATTGTGTAGTACAAGGGGCGTTCCAATGAGTGCAGCGGGGTGGGATCGCCCTAATTTCCTAAATGCAGGAGAAAGCCTGATTTTACATCACCACTGGCGGCATATGGGCCTTACTATTTGAAAATGTTTGCCAGTTACATACTAGAGTGTGGAACGTAAATAATACGGATCAAGTGAGAACGCGGGACCAGGAAGGTTACTGTTTTACGCGCACTGATTCATAACACTGGCGTTTGAGAGAAAGGACTCCTGGAACTGCAGCTACATACAAATGCATACCCGTTGTTTGGGTCTATTTTTGTGTTGTGCTTTTTCGAAGACTTTCACGAGACTGTTGTAAACTTAATCCTGTTTAGCAATTATGATTTACTTCAATTGGCTCCACTCACTAAGCTGTTTAAACGATTTAAAGAATAATATCCACTCTGTTCCTGTCTACAATTTGTGGGGTGGGGAATCAAACATTTAAAATGGGTTTCTTGGCAGAGAACAATCGAGGACACTAAAGCTTACTGTACCTTTAATACAATTTTTTTTCTTCTTTAAAAAGGACTTTGAAGGAGAACAACAAAGCCCAGACTGTTTTTTAAAAGAGGAGTGACTCCTGATAAAAGCCAATTACAAAGTGCATATACGCTATTTATTTAGACTTGAGAAAACGTATAACTTGAAAAAGTATATATGTTTATATAATCACAGATCAGCAGCCTTGGGGTTTCAACCTATTAGAAAGAGCTAAGGAGCGACCAAAAGCCTGTCATTCACAGAAGCTTGATAGCGCATGAAAGAGAGAAAACAGTGGTTTCTTCCCTCTCAAGATATCCTATTGATTGATGTGTGTGTGTTTGGAGAAGCTGATGCTCAGGTTGCTGACTGGGTGTAGTTTAGGCTTCAGAGTCTGCGAGAGGACAAAGATACCGTCTTTGAACACTTATTCTTCAAGGCTATCACCTTACACCATGCTGGCCTCAGCTCCTCAGGACAGAATGAAATAGCTTCGCGCCTATTGGTAATGGTCCTGCGAGGCATTTAGAAATGACTTGAAGGGAACACAGTATATTCATGAATTTCTCACGTGTGTGTTTAATCAAATTCAGAAAGTCACAACATGTTGAATTCAATAAACTACTGGATACCAAGCCATACGCCTGGGGTGATATTTGAGCTTTCATATGAAGAAATAAGAGGGAAACCACCTCAAGTCTGAAAACGTGTTTGTATTATGTGTTTGCTTGGGGAAATCCAGGGCAATGAGGAAAATTTCAGAAAAACAAAGCAGAAATAACATTCTTCCTCTGGTAAATGATGTCATCAAATTTAGAACTTTCCAACTGATTAAAATTTTCTTTTTGCTTTAGTTGCTGGGAGATTTACACTAAACCTGATATTCATTTAAATTTTGGGTATGTTGATTGCCATTTTTCTTGTATATGACTTTTGGGTTTTTATTTGTATTTCACAGTTGTACGGTACTTTCTTTTTTTAATTTAATGGACTTTCCAAACATTTTGCTTGTTTTAATATAGTCAGTACAGAAAATTGCCATTTAAAATCCCAAATCAAAAGATATCAGTGTTTTGTTTCAAATGCTTCTGTATGACCTCCTTTCTTTTATTATCTGGGATCTTCCGACAAGATTTTTAAAACTCTTAAAATGCACTGTCTCTTCAGTAAAGGCAACTTTGGAGTTGATTGTTATTATTACCCTGACCAAGCCTCCTCACTTCCAGCCCAATTTTTGTTGTTTTGGTCCAGACCGTCAGATTGTAAATGTGTCTTCAAGTTAAGGAAGTACCTTTTCCTTCCCATTTTAGTCCTCTGAAAACTTCCATCTCCCACTGCTATCATCAGAATGTTTGTATCCCCCACAAACTCACCTGTTGAAATCCTAACCCCCAAGGCGATGGTATTTGGGGGTGGGCCTTAGGGAGGTGATTAGGTCATGAGGGTGGAGCCCTCATGAATAGGATTAGTGCCCTTATAAAAGAGGCTTCAGAAAGATCCCTCTCCCCTTGCATCATGTGAGGACACAGGAAGACTACAGGCTCTCACCCCACCATCCTGGCACCTTGCTCTCTGACTTCTAGCCTCCAGCGCTGTGAGAAATAAATGTTTGTTTATAAGCTACTCAGTCTGCAGTATTTTGTTACTGCAGCCTGAATGGACTAGAAGGTCCAGCAGTGAAGCAGTCCCTGGTCAAAACTTCAGGGTCCAACAGGAAGTCACTAGTGCCTGCATCCACCAACCCCATTGCAGACAAGCCTGAGAATGCCCAGTTCTAGAACAGGGCTCTCCTCCCACAGTATCCACAAACACTTTATAAAAAGGGGAGGGCAACACAAAGGAGGATGGAGCTGGGGCACAAGAACTCAGCAAGACACAAACCAATGAAAAAGAATAATAAGCACGGGGACTCAAAATATCAATACAAGATTTTTTAGGGGGGAACTTTCAGAAAATGGGGACCTGCTTCAATTCAGCATTGAACTTCACATTATAAAGAAACTATTTTTTTTAATGGAAAAGAAAGAAAATTAAAAGGGTGTCTAAACTGTTGAAAGTCTTGCTGTTTGTTCCTGATAAATGGTGATCACATCTCCTTCCTCCACTACCAGTTCTTTTGCAGCTGGATTATCAGAAATCCACTGATCTTCAAGGAGAAACCTGAGCAAGTTCATTGGAACCCCCTGATGTAGATAGCATGATTCTTTGAGTTTCTTGATGTGTTTGTCTTCACCCTGAAGCAGCTCTTGTGGCTGTATTGTCTCAGCAATAACTTTAAGGCATTTTCCCTTCTTACCCACCAATTCCTTAGTGTATGGTTCACCTCCCTTCCTTCCCACAGCGTCCTTGCAGTAGCAACACCCAAAAGACAGAATCCTGCTCCAGAGCTACATGGCTTCTTTCTTTCTCACCACACCACCCCCACGTGGTGTTTTTTTCCTTCAAAGTCCTGAGCCTTTTTAGGAAGGAGCCAGGGATAGGGATTATAAAGCAATGAGGAGGGTTATGCTCAGGGGGTGTGGCTTAGAGGTTGGGTTGCAAACTTTGAAGCTATACCCTTAGTTTTAAATTCCAGGGCTGACATGCACTCCAGTGTTCATAGCAGCACTATTTACAATAGCCAAGACATGGAAGCAACCCAAGTGCCCATCAATAGATGATTGGCCTAAGAAGCTGTGAGATCTATATCTATATCTACATATCTGAAAAAAAAAATATATATATAACAGAATCACTGTGCTGATTCACCTGAAACAAACACAATACAGTAAATAAATTATACTTCAATTAAAAAAAATAAAAATAAATTCCAGGGTTGCCACTTGCTAACAGTGTGACTTTACGCAAGTTGCTTCACCTCTCTAAGCCTTAGTTTCATCATCTGCCCAATGCACGTAATAAGGGTAACAGCTCACAAAGCTATGGGCGGGAGTAATAGATTAAAGTGTGTAAACACTTAGCACAGTGCTTTGCACATGGTAAGTGCTCAATACATTTTTGCTACTATTGTGATCATTGACTAGGCAATAGGAGAGGAACAGAAGGACTAGTTGTTGTCCTGAATAAATGTGCAGACTTCAGTCACACACAAGTGTGTGCAACACACACATTCATGATGAGAGAGAATTGCAAATCTATGGGATAGAAGGCTATTGAAACTAATGAGATTTCTTTTGAAACTAATGAGATTTTTTTTTAAAAAGGATGTTAGTGTGAAATGGTATGAATAAAGAGAAGTTCATTGCCAGGACTTGAGCTGGCCACTAAATGACAAGGAAGTTTGGAGAGGTGGACAGAGCAGAAAAGACTGATCTAGCATCAGGCATGAGGGAATAAGCATAGAATATGTAGAAGACCCAGGAAACATGACCAAACCACAGAGCTTATGTTGGGGCATGTATGGTGGCTAACACGTGGTAGATGGTTCAGATAGGCTTGTGGATGAAGGAAGGAAGACATTTTCAGATGTGTAGTAGGAGTCCAGATGATGGAGGGACTTGGGTGCAAGGTGAGGTACTTGAGCCCAACATACAGCAAAAAGCGAAACTTACAATCTAGCCATATTATTCCAAAGAGGTCAACATGATAAACTGAAGAAAAAACCTGGAAACAGAGACACCAGTTACGAGGCTATGGTGATAACAAAGATTCCAAGAGCTGGACCTCTAGTGGGATCTGGCAATAGAAATAGCTGGAGGGAAGAATATCCAACTATTTTAGGATATTGTAGGATAAATGCAAACAGCTCTCTCTCCAGCCACTTTTTATCCCTCGTCCTGTTTTATTGCCTTCAGACACTTTCCACAATCTGCCGGTCCTTTGTTGATTTATGTGTTTTACTTTATTGTCCACCTCCTTCTCTAAGAAGTCAGCTCCGGAGAACAGAGACCTTACTGCTTCCAGAATATGGCCTGATGTATAAGTTGTATCAAAGGGATAAAGGGCAGGAGACACCTTTAAGCTGTAGGTTGTCACAGGACTGCAGTGGGAACTAACAGAAGCAAGGAAGTGAGGACCAGCTGATGGCAGCCTCCATGCCACTACCCACCCTTTCAGCTATAATACTTGTTGAGGGCTTATGGGAAGTCATGCAGATCTGTCATGTTCCCGGTGAATTTAAGGTTCTTGCCTCATCTTGAAGGAATTTGGAAGTGAAGCAGAGAGGTTAAGAAAGTAAAGTGAGAATGTATTTAAGCAAGAACACTCTCTGGAACATACAAATGAAGGGGTGGAATATTCACTGGGGAAGGAACAGTTTGGGGGGTTGTATTCCTTGATTTTCATCCAGCTCCATCTCCCCAGGGGAGGAGGGATTTTTGTTCTTATTTAACCTTGATTGGAAGTGTCATGGCGTTGGTGCATGATGGGTACTCTTTATCTGCAAGGCTAATTTTATTGTAATGAGGGCATAGTGAGCAACAGGTTACATTCGGATGCCAGAGATTCTTGCCTTTTCCCACTTTCCTTTGCCTCCAGGACAGCTATCACCCCCACGTGTGTGGTTTCCTGTCAGTCTGGTGGTTCCTGCTTTTCTTCGTCTGCCCAAGGAACCCCATTGCTTACAACATGCATGATTTCCTGCCCCCTGGCCCCTGCCCCCATTTTTCTGCTCATATCTAGCTACCTGCCTGCTCTAACAGTTATGGCTCAGATGCCAACATTGGATGGCTTGGGGTTGAGCCCCATTCTCAGCATCCTTTCACCTGTGAAGGGACATTGGGCAAGTTACTCTCTGAGCCCTAATCTCCTCATCTGTACAATGGAGATAATAATAAAACCCACCTCACAGGATTGATGTGAAAACTGACTGAGATGGGTATGATAGGCTCCTAGCACAGAGCTGGGCATTACAAAGGACTAAGGAACAGCAGTTCTTGTTACTGCCATGTGCCAGGCATTGTGCCACTGCATTCAAGTGGCAGGGAGACTGGGCAGTGAAAATATAAAGAAGGTGTCAGATATACTGACCTGGTGTCTAAATGAGACTAGAGAGTAAATTTGCTTGATCTCACTCCCATGTTGACTTGGGTTGCTACTGCTGGCCTTGTCACAGTGAAAGGAAGCAGTCCCCAAAGCTATTTCAGATATATTTTCTACAAGGGGCTCACAATAACAAAGGAAATTACTGTCAAGAAATGAGACCTGGTGTATAGTTCTTCCAGAAGGAGAAATGAAGCAAGTTGGAAACAGTATTTCTTTTCTTTTTTTTTTGTAACTCACAATAATGCTAGAAAATAGATAGTAGGATAATATCAAAGTCGAGCACTTATTGATGTTTTCTGGTTTATAAGAAAATTGGGGTATTTAAATTTCAGGGACTGTTATGAATAGCTGTACTAGACAGCCAGAAAAATGAAATAGCGAAACTCCTGATATCTGGTAGAATAACAGAGACAAACAGCCTTAATAACAACCCAGGACGCTTTTTTTTTACTATCAAAAAGATTTTTAAAGTATTTCTGATATTAAAGAAAAAGGGGAGTTTCACTGCCTAAGACGTTTCTTGTTCAATGTCTTAATAATGGTTTATTTTAAAGAGTAAACTTTAATAAACAGGGAATAGATGAACTGGAACCATACCATAGAATATTGGGACTGAAAAGGAGCTTGGGGGTGATTTCAATCTTATTATTCTGCAGATCATGAAACTCAGAGACTGAAAGGGATCTCCTCAGGGCCACAGAACTCTGGGTGGCAGAACTTGGACAGAACCCACGTCTCCAGATTCCTAACCCAGATCCTTTTTCCCTTCACCAGGTTGGTGGTCTATGCTAAAGGGGCAAACGTCCAACTAGGGGGCACATTAAAATAACAGGGTAAATGACCATCAAATTCCATGATGATTTCTGTGATCTGCATGTGTCCAATCTGGTCTTGTTCATCCGAGCCCCAGTGTAGCCACTGACATACCCCAGGGACCTTAGACTCAACGTGGACTTTTTATCTTGGCAAATGGCACCACCATCAACCTTCTTGGTCAAAAACGATTCTGAGTATCATAATGGTTTTTCTTTTTCTTCCCAGAACCAACCATTCAGTAAATCTCACTGTCCTCCCCTCCCACAGTGCTCCTTGAACCCTCCTACCTCTCTCCATCTCCACTCCGTCCATCCCAGAGAAACCCACCACCATCTCTCACCTATATTACTGCTACAGCCTCTAACAAGTCTCCCCGTTCCTCTTCTTCTCTCCTTCTATTTTCCTGCTCAATCTGATCTTCACATGTGGCAAGAGTGAATACTGAATCAAATCTAGTTATTTCACAGTGTTTGTTATTCATCAGATGTATCCATCACCCTCAAGATAAAATCCAAGCTCCCTTTGCTTGAAATAAAAGGTGTTGCAAAAACTAGTCCTTGGTGATCTTCCAGCCTCATGTATTCCTTTATTTTCTCCTCCCAATCCCCCTCCACATGCTGAGTCTATACTCTAGCCATATTGAACTTTGATTTTTCCAAAAGCTTTCATATGTCTGGGGCTTTGTATGTGCTATTCTGTCTGCCTTGAATGCTTTCTCCTTGTATCTTTGCCTGGTTAGTTGCTAATCATCCTTTAGATTTTTGCTTAGATGTTACTTCTTCCAAACAATCCTCCCTGACCACCCAACCCCTCCACCTGTCTGGTGAAACTCCTCCTCCCTACTTCAAGAATAAGCCTTGTGTCCCCACCATAGCACTTATCACACTTTACTGTAATTGTCTACTTTTTCTTCTTCTTCGTTAGTCTATCAACTCCACGGGGGATGGAAATCATGCCCAACTTCTGTGTAGAACCCTCACTATCTATTGCACTTCCTGGCACATAATCATAAATAGCTGATAAATGAATGATTGAACGAATAAATGGAGCTGCTTTTCATTTTCTAAAACTCCTCATGGGATTAAGAGAGATTGAGTTGTGTGTGAGGATGGGTGAGGAATGGTTCAGAAAGAAATATTCCAGATTGGAGTTGGGAGGAGGCAGGGCATCATCTGTTTCTATGCCCCTTGGAATTGTAACAAAGAGCAAGGTTGGAGACAAAGGAGGATGGGGTGCTGGATTAAGGATGGACTCACAGATCTATTAAGGAAGACTGTGAAATCAAGGGGAATCTCCTTATCAGAGACTCCTTACCCTACACAAATGATTTGAGTGTACTTTTGTGTATGTCTAAAATTCTCTGTAATAAAAAGTCTTAAAAAATTATTCTTTTGCCTAGGATTCCAGGAAATTAGAGAATCAATCATGTGGTCGAGAGCAAAGGCTTATTTAATCAGTCAATGGGTACTGGTGGTTATGGGCATCAGGGAAGAAAAAAGTATTAATCAGATAATTTTATGTGAGAAGTGGGGATCCAAGTTCTTGATGGTCAAGGAACTTATACTGAGAGGAAGAACTTAACATCAGTGTAATTATTATTATTGTTTTTTATTGAAGTGTAGTTGATTTACAATGTTGTATTAATTACTGCTGTCCATCAAAGTGATTCAGTTATACATATATACATATGTATACATTCTTTTTAAAAATATTCTTTTCCATTATGGTTTATCATAGGATACTGAATAGAGTTCTCTGTGCTATACAGTAGGACATTGTTATTTATCCATTCTATATATAAAAGCTTACTTAACATCAGTTTAAATCATAATTGTTTGTTAAGAAATGGAATAATAATCTTTGTTATATAATTGTTTTAGTGTTTCTCTGTTTTAAAAAACTTAAAAAATATTAGTATATGGTGGTATGTGTCTTTAACCATGTAAGATTGTGTTGAAACGATTACTTTTGAACTTCTGAAAGTGAGCCAGGAACGCTGGTTTAAATGGGTTATTGCTACATAAAAATCACATCATAGTCTCAGTTCCTCAAGGAATTTTGTTGAGCTCTTTTCTGAAGGCAAAAGGCTTGTATTCTAGATAGCTTCCATACTACATTTTAATTTTCTATCTTTCACAATTTTTCTTTGACTACATGGATAAAATTATTTACAGCCAGCAGTTTTGTTGAGCCCAATGTTTGGGCACTCTCCTTCATGCTCCAGCCAAAACACATTTGTGGAAATGAAGATTCTCTTTCAAGACAGGAGATGAAATCCAGGCCCAGTGGTTTCCCATGAAGCCAGGACAGTTTCTCCTGGCCATTTTGGTTGGAGCCCAAATATATTTGACTCATAGTTTGGTATTTCATTCTGGTGATTTTCCTCATTTTTCATAATTTACCTACTGCTGTCAAGAGCAATCATTATCTTCCCCAACAGAGTAGTAAATATTCCTTTAAGCCAATGGATTTATAAAAGGTGGAATCTAATGATTCAATCCATTTGGGCAGATTCATCAAATGCTTCCTAAATACAAGACATGGTGGAAGGTGTTTTCAGGGATGCAAAGAGAACCATCCTTGACCCCAAGAAAATTGTAGTTAAATTATGGACAAACAGAAAAAAAATGTACACAGATAAAATTATTTTCTGCTCTTAAATGGACATAGTCTATAAGAGACAAAACCCCTATACTAAACTTCTATTGAAGGAGCACATGATTGCACCCAAAACCAACTGTGAGAGGGTTTATACAGAATAACTGGAAATGAGTGTTTTTCTATCATTCTTTTTTTTTTAAATTGAAGTATAGTTGACTTACAATGTTGTGTTAGTTTCTGCTGTACAGCAAAGTGATCCAGTTATACATATACATCTATCATTCTTTATGCTCCATCAGAGAAGAGATACTGCCATAGATAAACTTTCTTTTTTAGAACTTTCTCCAGAGAAAGCAAGGTTGCTGTAGTATCAACCTCATACGTCTATTTGCTTTAGAAACGAGCACATCCTGGACTAAGAAAACTTTAACTAATCAGGTCACTGGAGTTCAGCCCATGCAAGATTCTGGAGGAAGAGTGTACAAGAGTTGGGTCATTTTGACTTGAGGTTGTCATATAAAGCCTCAAACTGACAGGAAAAATGGAAGTTTCTCTGGTTTAGGGGACTAAAGTGTCATTTGTTATTTTTTTTTTTGGCAATGTTAGAGGAGGTCATCGAGAGGACGTGACCACCGGTTGACCCACGAGCTGGCCCTGGACAATCAGAAGCCCCTCACCCCCTCCCTGTCCTTGGAATGTATGTTCTGTCCACTGTCCCCACAGCTGGAACTGTTTTCAAGGACGAAACCTTGAGAGAGCAGTGTGGTGTGGAGACCACCTGGGTATGACTGAACCTTCTATATAAACTTTAAGATTCTTGTGGGTGGGTGTGAATTTCCACTCATCTTTTGGCACCCAAGACAAGCCTCATATGTAAGTTCCCTTGAGTATTCAACCTGCCACCTACCACCTGGAGTGGTCACCTCTTCCTTTGGTCTCTCCCTGCCCTCTGTGCATGGGAGACCACTTTGTGAACCAACATGCGAAATGCAATTTAAATTTTAGCATTTATTTTAGCTTATTTTCCACTTGTTTTATTTAAAATTTACCTTCTTTGGAAGAATTTGCTACCTTTAAGAACTTAATAAAGTGTGGGCTACAGCCCTGTTGACTTCCAACTAAACTACTCAGAAAAGAAAGCAAATACTAAACGAGTTAGATATCTAAATACAAATGTAATTCTAGACTTAATCTATATCTATATCTTTACACATGAATTATATAGTCATGTATTCATATTTGGTATAAAACTCATAACCATGGCCATTTATAAACCATAGAATTGCTCTTTGTATGCAGATTTCTGTTACCAAATCCAAGCTTATACTGCTTGCCACATGACAGGCCAATAAATTGAGAGAAGAAGCGTTGGGGCAAGGAATAGTGAGTTTATTTGGAAAGCCAGCAGTCAGAGATGATGGTGGACTTGTGTCCCAAAGAACCATCTTCCTGGAGTTAGAAGTCAGGCTTCTTTTATACTAAAAGGGGAGGAGGTATGGTTGGTTGTTGCAAACTTCTTGGTGTCAGAATCCTTTGTTCTTGCAGCTGTCTGGTCACAATGTTCCTATAAACCTCCAACAAGACAATGTTATTCTCTGTTCTACAACTTTTTCTCTATATGAATGGAAAAGTGTTATACCTTTAAAGGTGAGAGCCTCAAGAAGGGCTATAGGCAACATTTTTAACTTGTTGTAAAAGCAACAGAACACAAAGTTTAAAGTAAAAGAAACAGATCCAATATGGAGTCAGATTTGTTCTTCCCTATTACATTTTCAATGAAGCACAAAAATTTTTAGGAAAAGTAATCCCTCTGGATTCTTCTTCTTCTTTTTCTTTTTTGGCTGCACCATGTGGCTTTCAGGATCTTCGCTCCCTGATCAGGGATTGAACCCAGCCACAGCAGTGAAAGTGCCCAGTCCTAACCACGGGACCACAAGGAAACTCCCTGGATTCTTCATTTTTAATATAACAATAATCTGATACTCAATATAGAGGAAGGCAGAGCTCCTTCATTGACTATTTCAGGTTGGCAGTAACACCTAGTAATGAAAGTATGGAAGGATGATTTACTGCTATGACCTCATGTGGCAGAGTATGATTCCCCAACCCTGGATTTTGGACTTGATTGTGTAAGTTGTTTTGGCCAAAGGAATGTTAAGACATATGAGATGAGCAGAGGCTTTGTACGTGCTTGTGGGACTGGGTTTACCTTTTTGCACTTGTGATCCTCAGGGAGGACAACACACCTCATGTAGCCACTGTTGCTTCAGCCTGAGTTCCAGAATGAGAAATGAGGACAACCTGCCCCTGACAATTGCTGATCCACCTGGAGTTGATCTGAACCGAACCTGCAGCCTGGAGTCTATAGTCCTACCCAGCTCAGCCACAGAGCAGCCACCCTGCTGCTGATGGGTGTGAGAACAAATGATTGCTGCTTCAAGTCCATGAACTTTAGGGTGGTTTGTTACTCAGCATTATTGTGTGAATAACTGACTGATACAGATGATCTCTAGAGAGTTTTTTTCTAACTCCATATAGACATATTGACTATGAAAATTTCTCAAAATATTCCTTCCCATAAGTGTCTCCAACAGTTTTGCAGTGTAACGTGGATATACAGTGCTTTCAACTAAATGACTTTTTTCTGCATTGGAAGAACTGAATTAAGTTTAAAAAATAGAAGCATGTTCTGAGTGAATTCTAGATATAATAGGTATTACTTTCTGTCTTAGAAAGGTACATGTTGTGTATTTGGAATTTGGGAATTGATACTTAGAGGCACTCTGAGACATTGTAGGAAGTGAATTTTGTGTGAAGCTGGAAGTTTCCAGAAATGCTATGCTGTTTTAAACAACTCTTCTCTGAAGTTCGAGCAAACTTTTTACTCATAAGCTTTCTAATTTTCTAAGTAGAAAAAAAAATTTTCATATCACAAAGAATGCAAGTGTGAGGAACAGTTAGTTCCAAACTGCCTGCTGCTCTCCAGCTAGGATTGTGTGCAGTTTATGTCAAAACACTTCAGCAAAGGAATACAAATACAGACTAATGTTTGACTTCTTTTGTTGTGTTGAACTGGAGCCAGCAAAAGTATTTATATATAAATCCACTTGTGAAATGCATAACCCTCTCAATGTGACTTATATGTTTAAGGCTTAAAGTGAATTCCGGTTGACTGACAGAAGCTACCACTCTTACAAGGTCACAATGTCTGACTCTACTTATGTGGAAACTTTTAAATTCATTCTTTTCACTGAGGGGTGTTTACCTTCTGAACACCTATTTGCCCTACTATGTGGATTATAAAGCATAAGACTTCAATACACCCATCCTCACTCTTCTCTTTAAAAACTTGAGGACAACAAATCCCCCCAAACCCCAAGTGTATTCCTAAAATATCTCCTTAGACATTGCCTGAGGGCAAAATAGATGACTTTGCCATTTTAAACACTTGAGCATAATGTAGGTATAAAAGTGAGCCCTGTCATATGGAGTCAGATATTTTCCTTCTCTCTCTAACAGTAATATTCTACAAAACACTGTTTTATTCTCTCTAATTCTGTGAGGAACTAAGACATGGTTTTTGAATCTTGATTTAGATGAATTTCTGGATGAACTAATATAAAAGAGCACAGGCATATCAGCTGTCTGAGATACCATGTAGGAATGTCATGTCTCCATTTTTCAAAAGCTCCATCCTCCCATTTTGTTGAACTTTAGTACCTTGTTTAAATGTTTATTGCATTCCCACATAGTGTTGTGCATAAGTATATAAGAAATGCCACAACAGATTAGGCCAATGGTCCATCTTGCCTGCCTCTGAGGGACGTTGTGTAGCGAGCTAAGGTTGTCTTTTTTGACATTACTCTGAAAACTTTAAGAATCCACTGCACACATTCCTTACACCCCTTTAATATTCCATTATAGAGCCAGCATCTGAGAATTTTCTTAAACCTTTTAAAACTTATTTATAGTTTCACCCTTTGTTATTCCTTTGGGACCATAAAAACACTGCATAATTTGTATTTAAAAAAATGACCTCCTTCGAGTTTCAAGAGTTGGTTCCTGAGGGCTAGCATTTTGAAATTGGATGAATAAGTTTCTGATTACAAATCCCACCTCTTCACAATTTCCTAGAATTTAGTTAGGTGGTAGGCTGCTTCTAAAGTGGCTCCCAAGGATCCCCAAATCCTGGTGTCCACACCCTTGTGTAATTCCCTCCCCTTATGCTTGAGCTTGACCTAGTAACTTGCTTGTAGTGTATAACATATGGCACAAGTGATGACATATCAACTTCAAGGTTAGGTTATAAAAGTCTGTGACTTCCATCTTGCTTGTACACTCTCTCTGTGTGTGTTTCTGAGTGCTTGCTCTGAAGAAGCAGACCACTGCATTGTCAGCTGTCTTATGGAGGGGTTCACATGGAAGAGACCTGAGGACAGCCTCTGGCCAACAGCCAGCAAGGAACTGAGGACCTCAGTCCAACATCCCTTGAGAACCAGATCCTGCCAACAATAATGTGGAAGCTGATTCTTCCCGTGCTGAACCTTCAGATGAGGCAGCAGACACAGAAGACACCGTGACGGCAATCTAGTAGGAGACCTGGAAGGCAAGTTGGGGATCACCCGGGGACCATTTCAGAAGCAGCCTACCATGTAATTAATCAGGGATTGTGAAGGTCTTTGTCTCCATTTATTTTGATTATATCTTTGAGATAGTTCTGCTATAAGATCCTAATAGTTTGCCATATTGGTCCTCCAAAAATATTTTTGTCTTGGCAATTCTAAGATGTATTCCCCCTCTCAGATGATTTATGGGACTTAAAAATAATTTAAGCATCATCCTAACAGATTTTGATACGGTAGGGGTATTAGTTATTTCTGTGTAACAGACCACCTTAAAACTTGGTGGCTTAAAACACTCACTATGTATTCAGTTCCTGATTCTGTGGGTTGGCGGTGGGCTGGGCTCATCTGGTTAAGTCTGACCTCGGCAGGACTCCTTCTTGATCTGTCATCCCCTGCAGGTCACCTAGCTGGCTTTGCTGATCTTGTATAGATTCTCTCACAACTCCGAGGCCTCAGCTGGGCTTGACCCGCAGACTCAATTGTGATCTGTGTGATAATGATTCAGCAAGCTATCTCCGGTTTGTTCACATGGCAGTGTCAGTGTTAAACAGAAGCAGGGCCTCTTAAGTCTTATGCTTAGGACTGAAACATTGGTCACTGCTCCCATGCTCTATTGGCCAAAGTAAGTCACAAGCCCAGTCCCGATTCATGGGGTGGGGGAAGAGATTCTACCTTTTGTTGGAAGGAAATGCAAAGTCAATTACAAACAGCAAGGACATGGTGGGAATGAATAGTGTGGCTATTTGTGCCATTAACACCAGTGGACAGGATTTAACATAGAGTCCTCTCCCTCTGTGACACAGAACATTGTTACACTGAGTGGCGTTTCTTACACTACTGATGCTGGGTTCTCATCCCAGTCTTGCAGCTCACCATCTGGGTGCCCCTGTGCTTTCGTTTACTTATCTGTAGAGCGAGGCTGGAAATAGGCCCTACTTCACAGGGTCACTGTGAACATTTAATGAATTACTAGGCATAATGATCTTAGGCCTGAAGTGCTCAAAAATTGTTAGCTGTTATCATTAAGATTATGTTGCTTTGGAACAATTATTTATGCTCATGTTTATTTCTCTGTTAGATGTTGGACCTGTTGAGGTAAAGACCTCCCTGCATTTAATCTTTCATCAAAAATTATTGGGCATCATGATATGCCAGGAGCTAGGAGCTGGGGAATAACTAGCCCCAGTAGGACAGAAGCCTATAACTATGTTATTTTTAGCACCATGTGTTTTCATTCTGGTATCTTACTTCCCTAAACTCCTACCTCCATCTTTTTTTGTTTTGTTTTTATTTTTTATAATTTGTTGTTTAAATCTTTGGAACATTTTAAAACGTCTTTGGTGATCTCTTTTATATATATCCACTGATTATCCTGTATGTGCCTCTTTTTATTACTCCAACATGATAAGTTATAGATTAATGAGGTTTTGACTTTTTTTCTATATTTTCCAGGGGCTCTGTTTATTCCCTTTGTTTCTAAGCTGGTAGTAGAAATTGAATACCTTTAGAGGGAACGTATTATGTTCGTTTAGTCAAATGGTGGCGTTATTCATCTGTTCCTTCTCCTGGCAAATGGGGGTAGTGAGTACCCAGAGCTGTCGCGTGGATTATTTCTGTCATTTCAGCAGGCAGCAGAGCCACTTGGTACCCAGGTTTTCTCATTTGCCACTTGGGAATAATGTTAACAACTCTACTTATCTCTAGGGTTGTAGTGAAAGGAAATTAAAGAATAGGAACAAATGAAGACCTAGATAGATATTTCTCCAAAGAAGACATACAGATGGCCAATGGGCACATAAAAAGATGATCAACATCACTAATTATTAGAGAAATGCAAATCAAAACTATAATGAGGTACCACCTCACACAGATCAGAATGGCCATCATTAAAAAATCTACAAATAATAAATGCTGAAGAGGGTGTGGAGAAAAGGGAACCCTCCCACACTGTTGGTAATAATGTAAAGTGGTGCAGCCACTATGGAGAACAGTCTGGAGATTCCTTAAAAAGCTAAAAATAAAGTTGCTATATGATCCAGCAATCCCACTCCTGGGCATATATTCAGACAAAACTATAATTCAAAAAGATACATGCACCCCTATGTTCATAGCAGCGCCATTCACAATAGCCAAAACATGGAAGCAACCTAAATGTCCATCAACAGATGAACGGGTAAAGATGTGAATGGATAAAGATGTGATATATATACATACATACACAATGGAATACTACTTAGCAATAAAAACGAATGAAGTAATGCCATCTGCAGCTACATGGATGGACCTAGAGATTATCATACTAAGTAAAGTAAATCAGAAAGAGAAAAATACCATAGAGTATCACTTATATGTGGAATCTCAAATATTACACAAATGAGCTTATCTACGATACAGAAACACTCACAGACATAGAGTTATGGTTGGCAAGGGGGAGAGAGGGTCGGGGAGGGAAGGATTGAGAGTTTGGGATTAGCAGATGCAAACTATTACATATAGGATGGATAAACACCAAAGTCTTCCTGTATTAGCACAGGGAACTCTATTCAATATCCTGTGATAAACCATAATGGGAAAGAATATGAAAGAGAATGTATATATGTATAACTGAATCACTTTGCTATGAGCAGAAATTAACATAACATTGTAAAACAACCATACTTCAATAAAATAAATTAAAAAAATAATAGAAACAAGTTTAGAAAGTGTCCTAATATTATCTGTAATGGGAATGAGGTCACATTTAACAAGGAGCAAATGTAGCCAGACCCGTGGAGGAAAGAAATTGGCAAAGACCCAATAAATTCTAGGGACCAAAAGGAGCTTGTATTTGTCTAAAGATTTTTGAAAAATAAGGATAATATTTTACTTAACATAATGGCTCCCTATCTTTTTCATCTTTCCCAACATTTTCCCCCCTACTTCTTGAATCTAAATCAAGGCTGAACACAAAAGCTTCAGTATGATGTAAAATCACTGTTGCAGTAACTATAAAATGTTGCATGTACTTCATTTCCGTTAGTACAATGTGTTCTGCTTCACTTTTATTTTACTCTATTAGGTATGCAGCCCATTTGCCAGGGTGAGTTATATCCTCTTAGAGTTTGGTTATATACCTAGTATATTTTGTAAACAGAATTTCCATTAAAAATGAATTACTTTTCCTTAGAGCTAATTGATGGGGCTGACACATCGCTAAATTCCTTTTCTGAGCCAAGATTTGTCACCTTGATCAAAAGCTGGCAAAATGCAATTTGTGATCATTTGAAAGGTACAAGTGGTGTGTGCCCTTCAAAAGGTTTTCTTTGTGGCACACTTGCCCTTGATGTTTGTCTTTAAAGCAATTAACCAGCAGGAACAAAGAAATAGCAACTCTGCACTCTGATTCCTCATATAGTCTTGGCATTCACCAGAAACACGTTTCTTCATTTAGGAAGAAGTGTTCTTCTGACAGACAGTCTGGAACAAAGTGTGCATACACACATACAATGAGTCAAGAATTGGATTGTGGAAACACGAGACCCCAAACAGTAAGCTGAAGATGTGATACCCGATGCTTGGCAGAAAGATTACGTTCTTTACACGCCTTCCACAATCCAGCCCATGACACAAACAGTCATTGATGCTATTAGTAATCACTCCCCAATATTTCCAGAAAAGGAGGGAAGAAAAAAGCATTGGTTTGGTGAGATCATCTCTCTGCTTCTTTCAATTTTACCAATAAAAAGTTGTTAAAGAGGTTTTCTTTTTCTGATCATAAAATTAATACGTGCTCATTATATGAAAGAAAAAATCAGAAAATATAGAAAATTAGCAGTGAGTATAGAATTGAGAAGAATTTAGGATATTATCCCAACCAACTCTATTTGGTTGTTTTCATTTATGAGTTTAGATACAGACTGTGGTCAAAGGATTTAATTAATTGGGGCTTACAAGGTCCATCAATGGGAGAGCATTATCAGGTAATTTCTATGACCTCTGAGGAAACAAAGGGATTTCTTGATGGAGTATTTGCCCCATTGTTCTGAACTAATTAGCTTTTACAATATCCTAAGCTTCATTTTTCATGAAATTTCCCACACAAACCCACTTCCCCTCAGTTTCTCAAAATGACATAAATGTGAGGAAAGAGAAGCCCTATGGAATCGGTACAGAAAAAAGCCAATGCTCCGAGATACATTTGGAAGGTTTGTTTTCACAGAAATGAGGGAGGTCAAGATCAGTGAGGCTTGGGCTGAATGTGTTCATTTGCAGGAGAAAAGGAAACTTTTTTTTTTTTTATGTTGAACATCAGTAAATGATGAATACTTTTCTGTAACAGCATAAAGGTGTGTGAAGTTGAGGGCAGGTCTATAAAATAAAGAACCTCATGGGAAACAAGAAAAGAAAACCATCTTTGTAAACGTCCTCCTTATAAAAAGAGAAGAGAGTAAACAATAATGATCATTCACTGATGGGTGACAGAGGATAATGACCCAACCTACCATTGAGTGCTCACCTAGCGAGCTGCTTCCCATGCCATCTCTCCCCCACCAAGAAGGGAGAGGGAGGGAAATGATGGGCAGTGATAATTAGTAGGAAAGACACTGCACAGCTCACAGGGTGCCCATCACCCCAAGGTGAGGCTTGGAGAGAGAAGGCTAGAGACACCACTGCTTAAGCAGCTTAAACGGAGGGGTAAGGACCAAAGAGTCTAGAAACAAGTGTTCATTTTCTGCTTGCGTCCCTTTCAGGGCTTGGGAGAAAGTGGTTTTCTATCTCCACCTGCACGCATTTTTCTATGTGGGTTACAAAGTTCCACAAAGTGTTTCGATCCCGGCTGGCTGTGTTAGTATAAAGAAAGCATTTATTCATATAGCAACCGTACTAATAGTAATAGTAGTAATAATAGACTGTGTACTAGCTAATGTTAAGGAGGGATGTCACAGACATTCCAGTGCTTTACAAGGATGACTTCATTTCACCCTAATCCAATGCTGTGAGGTAGGTGCTACTGTTACTATTTTATTTATGAGGAGACTGAGCTTGAGGAGGTCCCCTAACTTGCCCATTGGCATTGGAAATAGATGGCAAATCCATGGAGGTGAACCCCAGCAATCTGTCTCCAGGCCCTTCACCCACTGCCTACCTGGGAAGTAAATAATGAACGCTTATTGTGCATTTCCTACACTCCCGGGTGGTACTACGTAGTCTATGTGTATCATCTCATTTACTGACACAAAGCTGGTGAGGCAGGTACACATATGATGCCCACATTATAGATGCAGGACTGAGGTTTGTACAGTTTCTGTGATTCACCTCCGTCAGGTGAGCAAGCCAGGCTCCTCTCCTACTGATGTGAGGTCTGAGGGACCCCAGCATGAGCACCCTGAATCCTTGTTCTATGTTGTCATTTTAACACTCTTTTTACTTGTATGTTGAAAAGTCTTTTGAAAAAGATAAACTTTTCCTTCTGTCTATTTTTCTTCTTTTTTTTTAAACCATGATGCTGTCTTACCGCTTATTTTTTCTTTCAAAAAATGTGCCTCTTTTGGACTACAAAAGGAAAGGACTCATTGGGTGATAGGCTTATTAAAAACCCTCTCTTTTGAGAGAGGGGGACCCCTGAACACTTTCACGCTTCCCTTGTGAGCACAGACCAAGAGCATACTAAATTTTGCTATTTGGTACTTGACAGTGACCACTGCTTAATGCTTTTTAGGTGTGTTAGAACCCCTGCAGTGCCTCTATATTGTGTAGGAGTATTCCTTGGGGAGAAATGTCTTTCTGACCCCAGCTTGCAATCAATTAACACCATGAAGCATGGGAATTTATAGCCCTTACTTTTTATTTTCTCAGCAAGGGAGAATATGGAAGACACCAACGCTGTAATGGAGTCAAAAGATGCAATCTGATCTGTTGGTCCACAGATCTCTCTTTGACCCGTGTTGTAAGTGACCTTACAAGGCAAGTGACAGCAACACCAAGTGATGCTGTTTCAGCCATCCCCCAGCATTACTCTGAGCGCTGTGTGGCTTTTTTTTTTCTTTTTTATACAAACTTCCAACGTCTAACTTTTTAATTCTTGCTATCACACCAGCTGGCTCGTAATTAACCGCTGGCATCATCAATATCTCGTCAAAGTTAATGAGTTTTTAACATAATTTTTAACTGCTCTGAAGAGGTTACAGAATTAAAAGAACAAGAATAATGTATATATTTATTCACAGACAAACAGAGGGATGAAAGATACGAATCCAGCTCTAAGGCCTCTGAGCAAGGAACTGGAGACAACTTCCGTCCTTCCTAGTGAATCCAGTGGTCAAGGGTGAAGGGGTTTACATGCCTGAGTGGCCTACACACCATTTGTACTCGCTAAGAACTAACATTTACCTTTATTTGAAATTGCTTAGGCTGAACAACCATTCAGATGCAAAGAGATAAATACTTAGGATTTTTTTTTCCCTCTCTCTTTGGCCCTCAGACTCAAGAGATTTCACTGAATCAAGGTTCCCCTTGCTCAGCCCAGGTACTGTCAGCCAGAGAGCAAGGGTCATCTCTTTCCTTCCCCCCATCATTCTCCCCCACTCCGCTCCTCTCCCCTCCATCCCCTCTCCTGCCTTTCCCTTTCCTTCTTCCCTCCCTTCCTAGCTTCCTTCCTTCCTCCCTCCCTCCCTCCCTTCCCCCTTTTTTATCCCTATTCCCCTCTCCCATGTCCCTCACTCACCCATAGGAAACCATTTTTAAAAGATTGATGTATATCCTTTTATCTGTATATGTCCTTATACAATGCGTGCTGTTGTTTTTGAACACAGGTTTTTAATTAACACGAATAGTACTGTGTTATAGATCTCATTCTCTTTTTTACTGTTTTTAATCTTTCTGTGTGGCTTTGCATATGTCTGTCTGTTCATTCTAACAGCTGCATAATATTGCACGTTGAACAAATGCATCTCCTCGTGTTGGACACCAGGATTGCCTCCAATTTCCCACCTCCATGAGTGATGCTGTCATGAATACTTTCATGTAGTTTCCCATACTGACCTGTGTGGGAATTTCCCTGGAACATTCCCAGGAGCTAGAATGCTAGGTCTTAGGGCATGACTGAACTTCATTTGATTACACAGCTATATGGCTCTCCAATGGGGCTGTGAAGTCTGCATGGGAATTCCTGTAGCCCACACATTGCCCACATTTGTCATTATCCTGGTGTTTGTTTATTTTTTATTCTTTTTATTGAAGTATAGTTGATTTACAATGTTGTGTTAGTCTCAGGTGTACAGCACAGTGATTCAGTTATACATATATTTTTTTTTCTGATTCTTCTCCATTATAGATTATTACAAGATATTGAATATGGTTCTCTGTGCTTGTTGTTTATTTTATATATAGTAGTGTGTATGTGTTAATCCCAAACTCCTAATTTATCCCTCCCTCGCCACCCCCCTTTCACCTCTGGTAACCATAAGTTTGTTTTCTATGTCTGTGACTATTTCTGTTTTGTAAATAAGATTGTATCATTTTTTAGATTCCACATATAAGTGATATATGGTATTTGTCTTTCTCTGACTTACTTCACTTATTATGATAATCTCTAGGTCCATTCATGTTGCTGCAAATGGCATTATTTTATTCTTTTCTATGCTGAGTAATATTCCATTGTGTATATATACTACATCTTCTTTATTCATTCATTTGTCGATGGACATTAAGGTTGCTTCCATGTCTTGGCTATTGTGACTAGTGCTGCTATTAACATAGGGGTGCATGTATCTTTTTGAATTAGAGTCTTTGCCCTTTTTGAATATATGCCCAGGAATGGGATTGCTGGATCATATGGTAGCTCTATTTTTAGCTTTTTGAGGACCCTCCATACTGTTCTCCATAGTGGCTGTACCAATTTACATTCCCTCTTATTAAAAATTGGTGTTTAATATTTACCAATCAAATGGTATTAAGTGAAATCTCATAGTTGTAATTTGCCTTTCTCTCATTATTCATTAGTTTGAATTCTTTTTATGTATTTCTCAGACTCTGTGTTTTCTTTTTTAGTAATTGCCTATTCATATCTTTTTCCCATTTTTTCTATTGAGGTTTGTGAAGTTTTTTTTGTTGATTTGTAAGAGCTTTCTCTTCTTTTTCTTTTCTTTTTAAAAAAAAACACGTTCTACACACTAGTTCCTCAACAGTTTTGGACACGGCACTATCTTCTCCTGGTGTCACTTGTCTGTTAACTTTGTCCATCATTCCCTTCCTTGCACTGATCCCCTTAATTTTGATGGAATTTAATTAATTTTGTCCTGATAGTTTGTGCTTTTGGGGTTTTGTTTAAGAGGTTCTTCCTCACCATTAGATCCTAAAGACGTTCTCTGACACTAAATCTGCTCCTTCTACCTTTAATCCACCTGATGTCTACCTTGCATGTGGTGTGAGGTAGGGATCCAGTTTTATTTTTCTGCATATAGGGAACCAGTTTCCCAACTTCATAGGCTAATTTTTCCCCATGGATTTGGGTTGTACAAACACATTTCCTTTTATATATGGGTCTCACTCTCAACTGTCCATTTTCTCGCATAGGCCTACTTGTTTGTTCTTGTGCCGCTTCCATGTTACTTTCAATTACTGTGTTTTTATTATATGCCTTAATATTTGGTAGGATCAGCACCCTCCTCATATTTTCTCTTTAATTGCAGGGTTGACTTAGCTATTCATGAGTATCTTTTATATACATTTTAGAATAATAATTGGGAGTGCATTTCAGAAGAATTGACATCTTTTTGAAGTAAACATCCTATCCAACAGCATGAACTGTCTCTTGTTTTACTTTGATCTTTTATGTACTTTAATATAATTATATACTCTCATCCATAGAGGTCTCATGTATTAATTTTTACTTTAATTTCCGAACTTTGTCTTTTCAAGAACCTTTAATGCTTTTTCCAGTGGCACAAGCTCAGTCCATTGACATGAGGACAGGCCATGTGGTGTTGTTTGAATCAGTTGTTCCCCAAAGCAGTTTCTAGTCTGGTGTTGAACTGGCCGAGAAAGACTCATCTGCGTGCTTTGTTAAAATTAAAAATGACTGGGATCCAACCCTGCAGAGATTTTGATTTGACTGGTTCGAGTGGACTTAAGAATTCTAATTTTTCGTAGTTCTCAGATAATTCTGATGAGCAGCCATGTTTGGGAACAGCTGTTCATTGCACTAGAAGATGATTTTGAGTTTTTTATGATTCTTCCCTCTTCTCCTCCATTTGAGAGAGTACCCTGAGAAAAGGTAATTCTGAGATAAGAAGGAATCCTGAACCAACATTGGTAATTACAAATACAGGTCATCGTAAATTTATTGTACATTATTTACCTTTAACGCCTTAGGTCAAAGGTATGCTAAAAACCCTCTGAATACTAGTTAAAGGCAAATTAATTCAAGTAGTTCAGGATAACTCCATAATACACAATTTATTCTCTTTCCAAGCCCAATAAACAAAACAGAGCAATTATAACGGCGATGATAACTTCTAGATGGGAGCAAATTGAAGTCAATGTCCGTTGTGAGATGAAAATTCTATACTTTCTACCAGTGCAACACACGTTTTAACCTCTACTGGACGAAGTTTACAGAAATGGATTTCATCAATGACAAATCAATGAGGAGACAGTTGTCTCTTTCAGGAGCAAATGGGCAACAGGGAAGATGGATGGTCAAGTGGAAGTGTATAATTATCTATTCTAGCTATCCTAAAACTTTAATGAATGAGCCCTTAAATGTCATTTAGAAAAAGGTGGATCAATTGCTTGGCCACTTGTTCACCTTATCTATCATGTTTTATAGGGACATGTTAAAGTCTTTGTTGATGCGACAAAACTGTATTTCATGACGGAATTTAAGGCAGTAAGTCTTCAAGGGCCTGAAACAGTAAACAGAGCATCCGAACCTCATGTCATGAGGGATGGTGGTTATGATGAGCTGTGTTCTAGTGGTCCTAAGAGCATTTATGAATTTGCCTTCAAATGCCATTGGAGAATTGTTTATCACAACTACAACTGAAGCTCTGAAAGTTAAAAAAAAAAGCAAAAAACAACAGGACTTTTTGAACACCCTTTAATTCACTGAAAGACTGAAATGCTTTAGTCTTCTCATGGTTAAGTCATTGCGATGGCTTCATTTTCATTGCTTGGACCTAAACCTTGCTTTACAGCTGTTGTACGGCCTCCTCATATTTATTCTGCCTGGTTGATTTCCTATTTGTGGATGAAATTCAGAGTTGATGGGTTTCATGGAAATGGAAAGTGATCATATAGGAAAATTTCAAACTAAACATTTGTTAGGAACTTTTAAGACAGAAAGTGGTATACTGGTAATTCTAGAGAAGAAAGATCAAGTGTCTTTTCAATAACCTTTACAGGACTCTTTGTTCAGCCATTTCCTGCCCAAGAACATCATGGTGGATGATCTATCTATCTATCTATGTATCTACCTATCTATCTACCTATCCATCTGTATATCTATGTATATCAGCAATGTGATATGTATGTATATCAACAGTACCTGAGGCTTCTTTAGTGTTTACCATTTACAAATTTTGAGCCACCTGTGAGCCATTGTCAGCAATATCTGACATTTCTTTTATATTTATTAATTACAAAGCATGTTTTAAAAAATAATTTTCACAATTGAGCCTCCTTATAACTCTGTGAAGTTTGTGTTATTAAACCAACTTTACAGATGGGAAAATTTGGCCAAGGAGCCAGTGAATCTATTTTTAACTCAGGTTTGCTGACTCTAAATTTCCCCAACACTCTCAGCCTGATAAAATACTTTCCCTTCCATTGATACGTCTATATTTCACATTTAGGAGTAGAGAGCAGGGGTTGGTAAACTGTCTGTAAAGGGCCAGAAAGTAAGCATTTTAGGCTTTGTGGGCCGTAGGGGTGCAACTCTCTTGCCACTCCTTGCTTCCGCCTTCTTGGTGTATGAAAGAAGCTTATTCAGTTCTTAATGCGTGTGTCTATCTGTGTTCTGATAAAACTTGATTTTGCAAAACCAGGCTTGCCAGATTCAGTCCAGGGGCTGGGGTTTGCTGACACCACGTACAAAGTAATGAATCTTGCAAAGAGAAAAAGTAAAATATGTGTGGAACCCAGGTGCTTTTTAGAATCCTAACTCCTCACATGTAACTCACTTGGGTTTTTGTCCTGATTTCATGGAAGGGTTACATTCCACACCACGTCATGAAGCTCCCCGGCTGTCACGTGTAGACTTTTCTTCTCTTTCCTCCCAGCAGCTGTCACCTCTTCCTCGGGCTCTCTTCTGTTTTCTTTTTTAATACATTTATTTTATTTATTTATTTATTTATTTTTGACTGTGTTGGGTCTTCGTTGCTACAGGCAGGCTTTCTCTAGTTGTGGCAAGTGGGGGCTACTCTTCTTTGTGGTGCACGGGCTTCTCATTGCGGTGGCTTCTCTTGTTACAGAGCACGGGCTCTAGGCATGTGGGCTTCAGTTGTTGTGGCTCATGGGCTCAGTAGCTGTGGCACACGGGCTTAGTTGCTCCGTGGCATGTGGGATCTTCCCGGACCAGGGCTTGAACTCGTATCCCCTGCATTGGCAGGCAGATTCTTAACCACTGCGCCACCAGGGAAGCCCATCCCTTCTCTTTTCTGACTGCAGACCTTTCTTTCCATAGTCTCTCTTGTCCCTCTCTGCTGTTCCAACTCCTCCTCCTTCCTTAGGGGTCTTCCTGTCTCTCTTCTTACTCGCAGTGACCAGCTCTTCAGGAGCATCCTCATTTGCATCCCCACCCATCATTTTCTCTCAGCACTAAGAGGGGATCTGGGAATTGATTCTCCTTTGCAGCTAGGAGAAAGGGTGATTATTAATACAAATCAATGTTTCCTCTGCTTAATATAGTTAAAGCCCTTACCCTAGAGATTGGCACAAGGCAAATGCTTAGAAAATAACTATCACTTTTGCATTGGGAACCTGGTAAGGAGTTTTGGAGGCTGTCAAGTACTATGCAAATGTAAGTCATTGTCTAGTATTATGGCAGTTAAGACAGCAAAAACTTTCACACAGCCCAGAGAGCTCAGAAGCCTTGGGTTTAGAACTTACTGGGTGGTGATGATTTCATGGTCACTGAGGGGGGTTCTGAGTAAAATCTATACTTCCAGACTATGCTAGTTTCCCTGTGGAAAATATTTGCTTGTTTTGCATTAATTCAAACACGAGGGCATTTTTGCTTAAAGACTTTGTGGCTTGAAGAAAAGGATCTTCTTGGAGTTGACAGCAGATTTTATTCAATAGGACCTGCTTCCGGGAGCTCCATGTTTGCGTTCCCAAGGAATAAAGAGCCTCAAACATGTTTCCAGCCAGAGAGTCACTTGCAGAACAGGACTTTGTGAATTGCACTGAAAAACCTGATGTTAAAAATTTATCCTATTTTTTTATAGACATAATAACATGATCACAATATTTTAAAGCAAACTGTCATGTGCAACGCATACCACGATGTAAGTCACTTTTGCATATTTTTCAGTCATTTTCAAAGCTTTCCCCCATCCTTGCACTCATTCACTCAAGCAAACATGATTTTCAACTGCCTGTTACATGCCAGGTGTCAAATAGTAAGACATAGTTTATTCTCTCTGTGAGTATGATCCAGTGGGAGAGACAGTCATGTTATAAAAGTCTTCAATAGAGGCACCTACAAGAGGATCCTACAAGACAGAGTGTTTCTGTAACTGTGAGGGTGCTGAATATTCATGGAGTGCTTCATTGTTTTAGAACAATTTTAAGGTGGTTTACAGAGTATATATAATTAGACAGAAACTAAGTAGTGAGGAAACTGGGACCAAGAAAAAAAATAAGGGTAGGATAGGAAAAGTCCATTGAACTAAATGTAAGGTTAGTGAAAAAAACACATATCATAAATTATACACATAGTATACATGAGCTATAAATTTGGCTCTGAGCTTCCCACCAGTCAAAACAGAGAGGAAACCATGATACTTTCCATGGTCAGAGTACCCTGAAAACAAAACAAATGAACTATTTCTAGTGAGCATTTCTGAGAGAAATGTATCTTGTGGGTTTTCTTAATTGATACCTCATCTTCACTGTCCCTACATAAGTCCCCAAATAAGTCTCCTGTAGGGTGTTTCTTATACCTTCCTTCAAATAGGCCAGTAGGGTAATGTCAGAGCAGAGGTCAGCAAAAACACTTGTTATCATTCCAGAACAATGTCTCCTGATTAATTCTTATCTTCTGCTTACTATGTAGATCAGGTGCATAGCATCTAGAGGAATCAATATTCTGATTAACTTTTAAGAGATCCTCCATGTCTCTTATTTCTCTCAGTTGAGCTTTTGTGAATAAAGAGCATCAGAAAATTTGAGTTTATACGGAACAAATCTGAACAAGACTTCTTTAAACTAGCAGAGATTGAGTAGTCTTTAATTGGCAAAATCAACTTCTCTTTCACCTGTGCTGTGGACTGAATGTTTGTTCCACCAACCCCACCCCCCATGCCCTATTCATGTGTTGAAGCCCTAATCCCCAACATGATGACATTTGGAGGTAATTAGTTTATGAGGGTGGAGTCCTCTTGATGGGGTTAGGGCCCTCAGAAGAAGAGACAGAGAGAGCTTACTTTCTTCCTCCCCTCCACTCCCTTTCCCCTCCCTCTGCTCTGCCCTGTGGGGATACATCCAGAAGACAGCTGTCTACAAGACAGGAAGTAGGTCCTCACCAGACACTGGATCTGACAGGGTTTTGAGTTTGGATTCCCAGCCTCCAGAAATGTAAGAAATAAATGTTTGTTGTTTGTCAAGCAGTCCATGGTATTTTTGTTATAGCAGCACAAACTGACTAAGGCACGCTCTGATCTAATAATTTTGTGGTAATGGAGTGAAGATCATGAGGAAATAAAGGTCAGAAATAGAGAAACAGAAAGTTACAATTTTAGTATATCTTGGAGTATATAATGTTTTGCTTTGCTACATCTGTATCTAAAGATCTGTCTTCCAGGCCCTCAATTATTGTCAATAACATTAGATCCCATATCTAGAGCAGTGACAAAACCCCTTACAAGGGACAGAAGAGGATGGGTTGACATTAGGTAACTTGGCATGGAAATAACTATATATATATTTTAGTATTTAATATTATCATGTAAAAAATGAGTTGCAGAAATCAGTATTAGGTAAAATAATATGTTACTTTTCCTACTATTTAGCAATTAAAGAACACTTTGGGGTTTTTCTGTTTGTTTTGGCTGCGTTGGGTCTTCATTGCTGTGTGCAGGTTTTCTCTAGCTGTGGCGAGCGCAGGCTACTCTTCATCATGGTGCATCGGTTTCTTATTGCAGTGGCTTCTCTTGTTGTGGAGCGCAAGCTCTAGGGCACTCAGGCTTCAGTAGTTGCAGCCCGCGGGCTCCATAGCTGTGGCTCGCGGGCTTTAGAGTGCAGGCTCAGTAGTTGTGGCACATGGGCTTAGCTGCTCTGAAGCATGTGGAATCTTCCCAGACCAGGGCTCGAACCCGTGTCCTCTGCATTGGTAGGCGGATTCTTAACCACTGCACCACCAGGGAAATCCTTAAAGAACACTTTATAGCATAAGTCCACTTCTTGCAAAACTTCCTAATAAAATGTTTCTAGAACTCATCAGAAGTGAAAAATCTTGATATACCATGTATAGGTAGAATTTGTACCTATGTTTCACTTATATTTTTGGAATTTTGTTTTCTTTATAATATCCATACTTGTTTTTTTTTTTTTTTTTTTTTATATTTTACAGCACACGGACTTAGTTGCTCTGCGGCATGTGGGATCCTCCCGGATCAGGACTCGAACCCACGTCCCCTGCATTGGCAGGCGGACTCTCAACCACTGCGCCACCAGGGAAGCCCTCCATACTTGTTTATTGGAGAAAATTGAGTCATAGGAAAATATAAAGAAGATAAATATCACCTATAATATTTCCACCTAGGAAATTTGGAATATTTCCAGCTGTTGAAATTTTACTCTGTTTAAAACTATTTTTTTCTGTTCATACATATTCACATAATGGTGATTATATTTACTTCATTTGACATTATATTACAATAATTTTGCCCTGTATTATTAGAAGCCTCTTGTAAACACCATTTTTGGTGACTGTGTAATATTCTGCCGGCTAAGTGTCTCATAAATTACGTAGCCTTTTCTATCATGAGTTTCTTGACATTTGGGGACAAAGTGGTAAATCAGTTTGAAACCTGTCCCTTATCTCTGTAATCTTCACAGAGTACTGCACTTAGACCCAGGTAAGGATGACCCCTGTCCTCGCCCCCATGTTTGAGGGGACACACACTGCAGAGCACCTTCCTCAAAATTCCCTAGGTCCTCCTATGGTGCCTGGGACCAGCCCAGGCCAGCAGTCAGGGCTGGCTTCATGGGCTGTGACTTGTGAGGTCACACAGAGCCCCATGCTCAGATGGGCCCTTCTGTTTAATACTTTCTTATCACTGCCTTAAAAGTCTAAGTAAAATGTAAACAAGGGGTCCCACCTTTTCATTTGCACTTGGCCCAGCAAATTACATAGCTAGTCCTGAGTCTAGCAAATTATATAGCCATAGAAAAAAATACTAGTTTTAAATAGAGTTAAATTTCAACAGTGGGTAATCCTGGGTGGAAATATTATAGGTGACATTTATTATCTTTTTTTATATTTTTCTATGACTCAAATTTTCTCCAATTATGTAACCATCTCAGTGAGTTGCTCTGCAGCCAGAGCAGAACATTTTCCTCAGGGCTCTCTCTGATCCTTAACCCCAATGTCAGGTTGACCAGATGCCCTGTGCTCTAGGATTTGTGCCTGTGGGGTTTCCTAGGTGCCTGGTTCCAGGAGGGCAGACTGGCAAGAATATTGCTCACGTTGGAAAGGACAGTATGTCTTTTGCAGGATCAGGTGAGGCCAGGCTGCCAGAATAGTGCTGACACTTTAATTCTGGGTGACTCAAATTGCTTATACAGTCAAGGGCCCCACATACCAGAGGGGTGGCCCTGCTTTGGCCAAAGCACAAAGCCTACTCTGCTTCAGCTTTTTGTTATACTTCCCATATCCCCATCCTCCATGTCTTTCTCCCAGCTCTTGTCTTGGCACAATCTTGGTTGATTTTTGGCACAAGCTGAGAGTCCCAGAGAGTACGAAGTCTGATACAGAGGTGGCGAGGATGATAGTAACAAGGATGTAGAAGGGCAGTGAGGACCTTCTTCTTAGCGTGGAGTATCCCCCAAAGTAAGGGCCTTGGTTGGGGCATCAATTCCCACAGGGCTTGAAGAACATTAACAAGGGCTCTGCTCTGAGTCAGGACTTATTTATAAACTCTTAGTTAATTTCTCAATGTTATATTTGGAAGCTGAAATTCCCACAATTTCTGGTATGAATGGAAAAGTCACAGCATATGGCAGGAGCGATGAATCTTAGGAAGCTTAATTTTTTGCTTTTCTCAGAGGCTCCTCAGCTGAGAAATCTCTAGTTCCTTCCTTCCTTCTTGCCAGTTGGGGATCAGCTTGGCTCATCTGGTTTCTTGTGAAGGTTTGGACTGTGGCCTTGGAAACGCCAGGTGCCCTAGGGGCTTTGCTCTGGGCACTCTGTGTGTTGGTGGGGCCTGGGGGCCGGGAGCACAGCCATGCTGGAGAACATGTTAGTGCCTGGGGGTCCAGTTTTTATTCCTGACCTATGTTTGGCATCCAAGTCCTACTGTGCTAATTCAAGGCTCCTGATCCTAGGCTTTTACTGTTATCTGCTATTTCCCTGACTTTGGTTCCTTGCCATACCCAGAGGAGAAATGTAGTCAAGGAGCATTTCCACATCAGAAGAATCAAGGATGGTTTTGTGGAGATCTGATTGCATGTCCTGTGATTAGATACAGCAGGAAACTTGCAAGGTCATAGCTATTTATGAAGCCATAATTCATTCATTCATTCACTAAACATTTCTTGAACCCTAGCTACTTCCCTGGCACTACGATGGGGACAAAAAAAGAAATGAGCTTTATTTTTTTTTTCCTTTTGTGGGGCTCACAGAGAAATGGGAGAGCAAAATTACAAAGCAATCTGAGAAGCATGAATTAGAGACATGTATCAAAGGCTGTGGGAAGCATAAAGGAGGATGAAGCTCTTTGTTCTCCTTGGAAGGAGGCTGGATACATGCAGGTCTTCATGGAGGAGGTGCTCTTTGAGCTGGGGCTTGATGGGGGAGTAGGAGTTGCCAGTTAGGTTGGTGCCACGTGACTTGTTCTGTCCAATGGGCTTTGAATGGAGTGCCAAGCCTCCAGGCAAAGATAGTTAAAAGCCAGTGTGTATCCTCCATTTTTCCCTTTGGCAGCGTCTGTGGAAGCTGTGTGTTGAAATTGTGGCGTTTCGAGATGGAATCTTTGGGTGACTGCGTGGAAGAGAGCCACCCAGGAAGACCCCCCACCCACAGTGATCTTTGCATGGGTGAGAAAAACCTCTGTTGTGGTAAGTTATTGAGATTTAGGGTTACTTGTTGCAACAGCTTAGCTAATCCTATTATGATGAATTTAAGTTTTCCTAGCATGTAAGGTGACATTTCCAAATGAGAGAAAAGCAGGTGAAAATTCATGGAGGTTTCCATGTCTTCATATCTTTCCTGAAGACAAGGATGCTGGTTTATTTTCCTACCAATTCCTTTCCATCCTTAGCTAAAGGCTGCTCTGGAAGAAAGGACCCCTCTCCGTACTTCTGGGCTACCATATGCTCCTGTGGAGGAGAAAGCTCACAGGCAAAGAGGTGTAGGTCCTGTTTATAGAAAGCCGATGGACTGTGTGGAAATGGTGAATGCCAAGGTGATGGGATGGGATGCTGACATCATTTTACTGATGATAGCTGAAGGTAGCAGACTGTTTGCCTGACTCTTAGTCATTCCTGTAGTGGATATCTGGGCCCCATCATTTACAGCTGTCTTCAGAATGTGAGGTACTTGACCTCTCTTTGTCCTCTACTTACTGGCCTGTCATCAATTCTGGGCAACAGAAAAAGTCTCACTGAACATCCTATGATACCATTTGCAAGCTTTTTGTGCAAGACATTGGGGCCCAGAGAATCTGCCTCGTCTTTCAAATCATTAAGTGGCAGAGCCAGGACAAAGTGCAAGTTCAGTATTTTTTCTCTCTCATTATTTGTTTGATATTTCTTTTATCGTTGTTTGCCTTTTCTCTTGTGTCTTCTTCCTTATCACCCCAATAGCCAAGTCAGTTCATTTCTTTAAAGGGAATGAAGGAAACACAGTACAGTGGTTACATTCTTGAGGTAAGAGGCAGATGGCTTCTATCTGTGAGACCTTAGGCAAGTCACTCACTCTCTCTTCAGCCTCAGTTTCCTGATCTGAAAATAGGACAATTATAAATGCTATGGGGCATGTAACACACCAAGCACAGACTCTGGCTTAGAGCAACTGCTCAGCGAGTGCTGGCTACTAGGGTGAATCCAGTTTTCAGGATAAGGTCTACGCAACATTGAGAAGAAATAAAATCTCCTTCTGTCTTCAGCAGATTTTATTTTTATTTGTTGTGCCTCCTTGTCCTAGTCTATCCTCCCTTCCCTGTGTGCTCCACCAGGCATCTCCATCCAGCTTTAGCCCACTGAGAGCCCTCTGCCTCTATTTCTACCTAATCAAACCTTCTGACATCTGGATTTACCTTTCCAACAAAATGTGTTTCTCATCCTCTCAAACCCATAGCAGCAGCACAGTGATCTGACAATGAAATTTTTTTTTTCTAATGGGGAAGATAAATAAATTTGTTTCAGACAGTTAGGTGCATTTTAAGTGAGGTATTTTTGAGGCTCTCTTTGCCCAGAGCTTCCCACTTTATACTGTAAATCATGAAGGGAATCAATTGGTAAGAATTTATATTAGGGTAGGTAGACTGGTGGCCTCAACCCTCACATTGCATTCTGTCTCACTTGGAGTTCTTACATAAAAACAAGAGCAGAAAAAGGACATATGGAAACAGATAAACAGAAGCCCTGGCAGCACCAGCTTTGCCTTCAACCAGATAAGAAATAGTGGAGCCACTCCAGCTAGATTTGGGCTAGTCAGTATGAAACTTTGCAGATGTTTTAGGAAAGTTGAGGTCACTTTCTTTTAGCTTCTGATATACAAATGGTGTAGCCCGAGCAGAGATAAATATATGTTGGCAATTATAAAGGTTCTACATCAGGATAGAGACGAAGATGTAACCCTGGTGATTTGTTATTCCATCACCAGCCCCTCAAGCTGTTTCTAACCTTATTTATAGCTTTCCTTGGGCTATATATCTTATAAATACAAAACAAATGAAGTAGTGCAAATGAAAAAACAGCTTTCCTTGTGTCCTATTTCCATCACCTTTCTTGTCACCAGGGTAAATAAAGACACAAACTCCTGATCTGTGGGTAACAGAACTAATCCTGGTGTTTACAATGTGGAGAAAAGATATCAATAGGCAGAGAATGCTGGGGAGGCTGAGAGAGACACTTGTGGCCTTTGAACTTCCCAAATGAGGAGAATTCTGAAGGTTGGTTATCTTTCATTTCATAGTCCAGGAGTATCTTGACATTCCCCGCAGATGTTTTCTGAGGCTTTCATGAATCTCCATGGTGAAAGATACCTAAGGGATGGATGGAATTTTTGGTCCCAAATCTTTGCCTTCCCTAAGATTCACACCATCTCCATCACTTTGTCATGGGTGCAGTGCATTTCCCCTGCCCTTGACTTTGGGCTTGGCTATGTGACTTTGCTTTGGCTAATGGCATGAGGGCAGAAATGGCAGTGTATCAGTTCTCAGCCTAGGCCTCAGAGGGCCTTGTACATTTTCATTTACTTTCATGTGCCTATCCCATCACCACAAGAACATGACCTGAATAGCTCACTCAATGGACCAAGGAGAAAGAAAGACATAGAGCAGAACAGAACTGCTGAGATGAAGTTTATGAAATTGATGAAGTTCACTATGTATGTGACAAGAGTTCAGAAACATAAAACAGATCCCAAGTGGCAATGTTATCATAACCCTGAGTCTCAGTGATTTACCGTAACAGAGGTTTTCTCACCCAGGCAAGGTCATTGTGGGTGGGGCATAGTTACTGGGTGGCTTTCTTCCAGGTGGTAACCCAAGGATTCGATCTTGGGGCTGTACAGTTTCAACACACAGCTTCCACAGATGCTGCCAAAGGGGAAGGGAGAAAAGGATGAGACACATTCGCTTTTAACTTTTTACCTCTCTCTGCCTGGAAGACTGTCATTTCCATTCAAAGCCCCTGAGTGAGAATAGTCAGAGAACAGGACCTGTTTTGGGAGCACTGCCTGTCTCTGTCACATGCTTACACCTCCTTCCAGCCTCAGCTCAAAGGGCACCTCCTCCTGCCTCCTTCTATGGAGAGCAAATTGCTTCCTCCTCTTTATGGTTCCACAGTGCTTTGATATACACTTCCCCAGCCAATAGCAAGGCCCAAGTGCTTTAAATTTGAGCCCTCTTAAATTTTAAGAGACTGCATTGGCCTTAGTGGACATCTGTTACTCTGCCTGCTCAGCACCACTTTGCCTTCTTTCCTTTGGAGAACCCCCTCTTCTGTCTTCAGTCCATGGCTGTGGAGGGACTGACCCACCTCTCAGCTTCAGGGGAGCACAGGTGACCAATCAGCTCATCCCAGTCCCTGGACACTGAGCTTGTTGCAGAGATGAGCACGTAGCTTCAACTGATATGACTCAAAGCCAGGACTTTCCTTTCTCAATTTTTTTAGCTGAAATGTAGTGGATTACAATATTGTGTTTGTTTCAGGTGTACAGCAAAGTGATTCAGTTTTATATATATGTTCTTTTTTATATTCTTTTCCATTATGGTTTATCACAGGTTTACACTGTCCTCATCTTTGCCCCAGGAATGTCCCATTTTTCTGTACTGTTCTCAGTTGTCTTGTCTCTACATTGTATAGAGTTTCCTGTGCTATACAGTAGGTTCTTGTTGTTTATCTATTTTATATACAGTAGTGTGTATCTGTTCAACCCAAATTCCTAATTTATCCCCTTACCCCTTTCCCCTTTCATAACCATAAGTTTGTTTTCTATGTCTGAGTCTATTTCTGTTTTGTAAATAAGTTCATTTGTATAATTTTTTTTAATATTCCACAAACAAGTGATATCATTTGATATTTGCCTTTCTCTGTCTGACTTACTTCCCTTAGTATGATAATCTCTAGATCCATCCATGTTGCTGCAAATGGCATTATTTCATTCTTTTTTATGGAGGAGTAATATTTCATTACATATATATATCACAACTTCTTTATCCCTTCGTCTGTTGATGGTCACTGAGGTTGTTTCCATGTCTTGGCTATTGTAAATAGTGCTGCTGTGAACACTGGGGTGCATGTATCTTTTCAAATTAGAGTTTTCATCAAAGCTAGGACTTTTGTTAGCATTTTTGGGAAAGAGAAGATTCCTAATTTATCCCCCCCACCCCTTTCCCCTTTGGTAACCATAATTTTGTTCTCTATGTCTGAGTCTGTTTCTGTTTTGTAAATGTCTGATCTGTTTCTGTTTTGAACTTGGATATACAGCTATCAAAGTAATGAGAGCTGGAGATATCTGAGGTCCCTAGTGGAGAAGGCCTGCTTGAGAATGATGTCAACAGAGAAGGAAAGGTGGGACTGAGAGAGAAAGAGATGGAACTGGAAATATATGCAGAGATGGAGATAAAAGAGGGGGGAGGAAAGAGAGACGGGGAAGGCTAGTGTGACTTGAGCCATGTGAGACCCTGGGGTTAACTGGGCCAGAAATCATTCTTTCTTGAACTTTTCAATGAAATAACTAAATTTTATTTAAATTTAATCTTATTTTCTCTTAAACCAGTTTGAGCAAGATTTTCTTTCACATGTAACCCAAAGATTTCTGAATTCGCAAATAGTTGAAACTAAGTATAACACCCTAAAATGCCCAAATCTATCAGTATGTGGATAAGGTAGGCAGCGTAAGACTTCCTCACTGATAGATGGAGAAATGGGGTCCATTCAGTAATGACTGTCCTTAGAGATTCCACATGAGATTGCATTGAATGTGGAAAAGTCTGATCCTGCTTCCCCATGCCATCTTTTCTTTTATTGCTTTCCCCTCCGCGTACCGTCTTGATTATTTTGTTAGTCATGAGTAGTTCTTCACTCCTCAAGTCTCCTAGACCCACCACCTAACCCTGGATTCCTACAGTTTACGTTCAGTTATTATCAGCCATCCAGTCCTGGGTTTGTCCTTGATTTGTTGTGAGTTCAGGGAAGTCCTGACCTTTCTTCCCCTCCTCATGCTTTGACTGACTGACTAGTAAAACAGACTTGATGGTGATACTGCAAGAAGGCCCTGGGGATTAACTCATCATGCAGCATCTTCCATGTACGGGTTACTTAGGTTGAGTGGTGATACACCAGTGCATTGCAAAACCCCTTGCTGTGGTGGGCTATTAGCATGCCTTCTTCATAACCTCTGCAACCTTGCTCCTTCCCGGAGTGGATAATGCCTCTCTGCATCCCTCTTTATGCAAAGTTAGGAATTTTCCTTCCTATTTTTCTGCTTCTTTCTTGCCCATATTTTTTCACCTTTCCATAATACTTCACAAAGTAGTGAAAGTTCACCGACTCCCTTTGAAGTCTGAATAGGGATAATAATGTTCACTTACAAAATTGTTATGATGACTACGAGTTTCGCCACACAGAGGGAACAACCAAAAGCCTGGAGCATCAAAGATGCTAACGTACATTAGTACTCTAACATTTCTGGTGTGTGCACATTCTTTTCCTCCTCCACTGTGATGGTGAAATACAGTCCAAATATATTTCATCTTTTAAAGTAGAAGGGGGGGTGACGTGTCTTTGACATCTCTTCTTCTTTTAGTTGAATTCAAGTTGAGAATTCTTGAATTTTTCAATAACACTCATTTCATGTGTGGAATTTCATGTGAGAACATGGCCTTGCCCCTTTCCTTCCATACACATGCCATTGTCTGCCACAGAAATGGAAAACCATGAAAATCCCTATTTTCAGCTGACCTCTGAAGCATTGTTCCTTTCCTGGGCTACCTTAAAGCACCAGTCTTATGTTGGCGGCTTTAGTGGTTACTGTGTGTTCTACAGAACACTAGCTCCGTGGACTATTTGTGGGTGCCAGGAGGTCTAAAAAGTTCCACAGCTGAATAAATTTGTGAGTCACTTGGCTTAAACCAAGAATATCATCTTCTTGTGAATCTCCAAGGAAAGTAGAGGAGAAATAATGCAAGGTTTCTCCAACCCATGTGGCCATGGAACCTATTACTGGTTGAGCCTCTCCTGGGACAAGCATTCCAGAGAACACACTTAGGGAAATGCTGACCTCGTGTTCTAATTAGATTCCTCTAATCCTGTCCTCTTCTTTGTTCCAGGAATGTCACATTTTTTCTGTATTCTTCCTCAGTTGTCTTGTCTCTTTCATGCTGGCTCTTTTTTGTGACGTCCCTGCTGGGTAAAGATAGTCATAGCCTGAATGATAAAACACAATGATTAGTCAACTCTTCTTCAAGTAGAAGAGTGCATAGTCACACCCGTGTGGGGTGATAAATGTTTGCAATATGTTGAATTCACTTTTGCTGCTTTTCTTTAACTGATAACGTGAATGGGGGAAGGTAATATTATCTCCATTCTTTTCTAGGACTTGCCTTCTGATTGGAACAGGAGAGGCTTAGTGGGATCTTACACATCAAGAACATCTTTTGGGAAAATGGTCCACTTTTTCTTTGTAAGAGCTCACATCAAAATAGATCAACCTGTAGTCATTTGATTTTTGTGGCTTATCTGTTTCTAATTTGCTTGCAAAAACTGCGGTGTATAACGTAGACCACACGAAAAGATAGAATTTTCATGTACACAGTTACCAATAAGAGTCAAGAAATTATCATTTACACACTTATGCCTACCCTCTCTCTAAAATTTAGCGTATCATTAATAATTAATATTAGCAAAGATTTCCTTCCCACCCTTTTTTTGGTTTCCTTTTCATTGTAATTCAAATAAAACAAAACTTTTATAAAGTGGAATTAGTGCACTTCACACATTGTAGCTAATTTTTAAAATACAGTCCCCTCTGGATTACTATATATCTGAATTAAATTAGGAGATCAGAATTAATGCTCCTGCTTTCCTTTTCCTTTTTCTTTCTTTGGTCTGAAGCTTTCTCTCTCTAATGAAAAGAGTATGATTTTTTTAAAGCCTGCTCTTAATTGTATTTAGTCTAATAAGAGCCAACATATCCCACTTATTGTTTTCTTTGTTTCTTTTGTAAAGGGATATCACCTCTTTGACAGGTATATAACCTTAGGCAACACATAAATAAGGTACATCCTTCCTGTGCTTTTATCTTTTTACATAGGATTTAATCCTGGAATTCTCCATTTATGGAATCAATTTATTATTAGCCATTTTAGGGGTACAATAAAGTAAAAGAATTTAAAAGCAGACTAGTTCTTTTTTAATGGGAGTCAAATAAGAAATGTATAGAATTTCTCTTTTATGGAACACGCATGTTTATAATACTTGGGCCTCTTACATTACTTTTATAGTGATTTATATTTAAACTGAGGATATATTTATAAGAAATGCCTTTAAAGGTCATATATATATATATATATACGTGTCATATGCATATATATACATGTTTCTCCCTTACAAATTCTGATTTGGTAGTTGTGGGGTGTGGTCCCAGCATCTAAAATTTTAAAGCCCTCTCCTGGGTTTTACTGGTACACACTCAATCAAGAAGCGCTGGTGTAGAATGTTCTATTTGGAAATAATTTCTACTGTGAGAAGGGTGCCTCATTCATGGCTGACAGGACAAAGGCACAGAGGGATGAAAGGATTTTTGTAGAAACCACATGGCAAGGCTTTCGGGGGGTCCCAGCAATAGGCAGGGATTATTTCCTCTTAGGTACTCTCTTCCTCAACCCAAGCAAATGACCACTGGAGGATGTAGGTGGGGCCCTGGTTGTTGCAGAGGAGTGTAACTCACACTTGGCCCCTTGGTTATGCCTCTTCTATGCTTTAGTAGAAAGAAACAAGTCCACACTGACTGGAGCAGAGTACATGAGCAATCCGTGGGAACCCTTGCTCTTTTCTAATTCAGGACAGTTTTAGATTTGCTTTGGTTTAAATGGGCCAGCCTGCCTACACAGAGTGTTTGGGCATGGATGGTTACAACTTGTCCAAATTTCCTCTTCACTCTTCTCACTTCACCAACTCATACCTCTACCTCCTTTATTATAGTGTAAAAACACAAGGAAAGGGAATGGCTAGCAAAGGCAGTGCATTTCAAAGGTTAGAGTTGTGACTAAATCAGATCAGTTTTTCACATTCTTTGCCTACAGGATGTGAAAGTCAACATGGGCCTCTGTGTGCAGGTCCCGTTTTCATGGCAGTTATAGAATGGGATCTTAGATGGAATTCTACAAAGGGATGTCCAGAGCAAGGATAAAGGCATCCTTTCTGGTGGTGAAACATAGCTTTATGAACACGGACAGGCGGTCAGTGTTTCCCAGAACTTTCGTACTTTGTCATGCTCAACAATTACGCTTAACCACATGTGGTTAAGAAAAGCATGCTTCAATGAGATTTAAGCATGAAGTTCCCCTCCATCATTTCCACAAATGAGAAGCAGATGTCCATATTCTCTGGGTGATATTCAGGCCTTAATAACATTGCCATGCATTGGGCGCATTCATTGATGTTGACAGTAGTAATAAGAATAGTAATAATCATAGTAAACTTTTACTGATTACCATGTGCCAGCCACTAATGTTTTAGGTAGATTACTTTCTGTAATCCTCACAAATGCCTATGTAGAAAGGTAGTGAATGTTTTTTATTTTAGGGCACCCAGATTCTCTCTCCCTTTCTGTTGATAATAGTACCCAGATTTTCATTTCTTCCCCAAGGATATCCCCAATGCTTTGGGGGACACAGATCCCATCCCCATCTCCAGGATAAGCTCTTGTAGACTGAAGCCAATCAACAAATCCCAGCTGCAGTGATTAGTTAAGGATGATCATGTGACCTAGTTTGGACAAATTAGATCGCAGGAGAAATTTACAGAGGGATCCTGGATGTTCTGCGAAAATGTCTGGAGAGACATTCTTTTTGTGTTAAATATGATTGTGGAAGCATGGAAGCTGCTGAGGGGAGTCAGCCTTGGGTAAAAGTAGCACCAAAGAAGGCAGTAAAGAAAAACTGGAAGAAATTAGAACTCTGTCAATTTCACTGAGCAGCTAGATTAAGCCTCAGTTAAAGCCTACTCTACTTTTAGTGTTTTCACCCAATAACTTGCGTTCATCATTTAAGTTGAATTGGGTTTTCTCAATCTGACAACCAAAGGATTCCTAACAGGTTTTGATACTAAAATCTGTGTGTTATGGATAAGAAAATGGGCTGAGAGAATTTGAATACTTTGCCAATATAATTGACAAAGTAAATGGGAGATTAGGGATTTGAATCCAGGTGGTCCTATTCCAAAATCCATGAACATACTTGATACCACAAGGAGGTAGAAGAAAATGTTATTGTTAAGGATAGAGTCCTCGAAAATAATGTTTCCCTTCTGTTTCTTACTCCTGATGGAATGTAGATTTAACTTGTGAAGAATATGTAAGAAATTAATTTGAAATCTCAGGCTGTATAACCTTGGTTTGATATAACTTTCTATGTCTGGATTCTGGAGTGCTTATAGGAGCCAAACATCTTACTGGAAAAATCACCTTGTTATGAACTCATTACATGTAATATTTAACATTAAGTTTTTGGAACTGGGTTGGATTTAAGAATGTTGCCAAATCTGATTACATTTTTTAATAACTTGGGAAGTTTATAAAACTATACGTGCTTGAGCTTAAGAACAGTCTGTTTGAGGTGAGATCCCAGGTAATTATGGTTCACAACTGGATTTGACAGCCCCTGACTTAAGCTCGTGACCATCTGTATAAAGAGAAACTGCATGTAGTTGTTAGGAGACCTACTGAACAGAGATTAAGCAATGGATCAGAAACAAAGTCCAGAGAGGGTTAGATAATTTATACTTGACAAAACATATTCTCCCCTCTCTCTCCTCTTCTCCCCTCCCCTCTCCCTTCCTCTCCACTCTTCTTTTCTCTTCTTCCTGCTAAGATTAGGAGGGAAAAGAGAAACAAGGAAACTCGGAAATACAGCTGGACTCCTTCCTCCAATAACTTGATAATTTTTTAGCAGTCAGTTAGAAATTTGTCTTGCACATGGAAACAACCTAAATGTCCATTGACAGATGAATGGATAAAGAAGATGTGGTATATATACAGTGGACTATTACTCAGCCATAAAAAAGAATGAAATAATACCATTTACAGCAACATGGATTCACCTAGAGATTATCATACTAAGCGAAGTAAGCCAGACAGAGAAAGACAGATACCATATGATATCACTTATATGTGGAATCTAAAACATGACACAAATGAACTTATCTGTGAAACAGAAACAGGCTCACAGATATAGAGAACAGACTTGTGTCAAAGGGGAGGGTGGACAGGGGAGGAATGGATTGGGAGTTTGGGATTAGCAGATGCAAGAATGGATAAACAGCAAGGTTCCACTGTATAGCACAGGGAACTATATTCAATATCCTGTGATAAACCATAATGGAAAAAATATGAAAAAGAATATATATATAAAAGAAATTTATCTTGCAAAAGAAACCACAGTCTATGTGGAAGACAATTGCAAGAGCTTTTTTTTTCCTTTTTCTTTTGATTGAACTATGGTTGATTTACAATGTTGTATTAGATTCAGGTGTGCAGCAAAGTGATTCAGTTTTATATATATATATATATATATATATATTCTTTTT
>NW_020172982.1:104138-132286 GCF_003031525.2 Neophocaena asiaeorientalis asiaeorientalis
CAAGGTTCCACTGTATAGCACAGGGAACTATATTCAATATCCTGTGATAAACCATAATGGAAAAAATATGAAAAAGAATATATATATAAAAGAAATTTATCTTGCAAAAGAAACCACAGTCTATGTGGAAGACAATTGCAAGAGCTTTTTTTTTCCTTTTTCTTTTGATTGAACTATGGTTGATTTACAATGTTGTATTAGATTCAGGTGTGCAGCAAAGTGATTCAGTTTTATATATATATATATATATATATATATTCTTTTTCAGATTCTTTTCCATTATAGATTACTACAAAATATTGAATATACTTCCCTGCGCTATACGGTATCGTTGGGTCCTTGTTGTTTACCTATTTTATATATAAATAACTTTTGATGTAAACTTTCCCTGAAAATTTGACACTCACTAGAGCCATTAACAAACCCTAGGTAGTGTTTTTCCAATTTTAGTGGATGTTAGAATCTCCTGTTATGGTTGTTAAGATTGCGTATCTGTCCTCATCCCACATCTTCTGAATCAGAATGATTGGAACGAAGGGAATCTGTATTTAGTCCCCTCTCTCCTCCACCCCCATTCCATCATGGTGACTCTATGCAGATCATCTAGGTGCCTAGGAGATAGCTCAAAATTGAAGAGCATCATTATTTAGATAACGAATTATGCCTACAAATGGTCATCAAATAGTGTTTTAAATTTTATATCATTTTAGTTGTAGCAATCAATGAAAAATAATTATTTAAAATACTTATTTAATAAATTGCTCAATTAAAAAATTAAGAGTAATATGATGGACGCAAGAGTGAAGAGATATGGGAACATATGTATATGTATAACTGATTCACCTTGTTATAAAGCAGAAACTAACACACCATTGTAAAGCAATTATACTCCAATAAAGATGTAAAAATTAAAAAAAAAGAGTAATAAGGTGATTAAGAACGAGGCAGTATCTTCAGTGATTCAGTGAACTATACTGAGGAATGCTCAAATCACGAAGCTCTGGCTTGAGCGCTTGAGCCAGTTTACTTGGATTGAAGAGAAATTAGTGCCTAGGAGAGGCTTCTCAGAGTGTCAATCACACCAAATCTTCTCAAGGTGATGGTCAACTTCAGGGTCTTTGCCTAGCTTTTGCACAGTGAAAGATTCTCATTTTCTCTTAACAGAGAGGAGAGGAACAGTATTCTTTGTATCTATGGCATTTTAGTCATTTGAGGCTGACTACAATAGACTTCTCATAAAATTCTGTGCAAATTGCCAGAATGTTAGTTATTCCATCAGTAAGAATGAGCATAACTAATCATACTGATGTAAATAATCATCCTGTAAACTCTTTATGACTAAGGAGTCCAACATGAGGTCATGTGTTCTGAACATCTGGTTGAATGACAGAATTGTGAATTATCAAGGTCTTGTGAAGAAGGAGAGAGCTGCCTGCTATCTTTAGGATTTCTGCCTCTTTGTGAAAACATCCAAAATAGTCACTTAGGAAAAATAGGAAATTGACCTTCCAGTGATAAAGGTGATCAGGAAATGACTTTCTTCAGCCCTGTTTAGGAAAGGCAATGATGAAGGGAACAGTCCTCATTGCCAGAGTACTTGGCAGATTGCGGTTGATTGCAAAATGGACCCAAATTCTTCCCATCCCTGGATGCATATCTTTTTGCAATATAACTTCCCACTTTTCCTATCAAGAGGTGGATTGTATCTTCCCATTCCTTGAACCTGGTCTTGGCCACATGGCTTGTTTTCATCAATGCGACACTGGCAAATGTGATACAAGGAAAGACTTGAAAAGTGCTTGCACAATGGGCCTTGCCCTGTCTTGCTGCCCTTGGGAGCTTTGTAACCTCCACTATGTGAAGAAGCCAGGGCTAGCCTCCTGGAGGATAAGAGAGACCTCAGTTGACAGCCAGCACACACTGACAGCCTTCCCACCTCCATACATGGAAGTTCATCCAGCCCCCATCAACACTCAGACTTGTGAGTAATAATTAAATGGTTCTTGCTTTCAGCCCCTAGTTTTCAGAGTGGCTTGTTATGTAGTGAAAGCTAACATACAGTGTGCTATGGGCTGAATGTTTGTGTCCCCCAAACTCATATGTTGAAATCCTAACCCCCAAAGATGATAGTACGTATTAGTAGGTGTGGCCTTGGGGATGGTCTTAAGTCATGAATGGGATTTGTGCCCTTATAAAAGAGGCTCCAGAAACCTTCCTAGCCCCCTCCACCATGTGAGGACACAACAAGAACTCTGATACCTGGAAGAGGGTCCTCACCCCACCACGCTGGTACCTTGATTTTGGACTTTCAGCCTCCAGAACTGTGAGAAATACATTTTCGATGTTTATAAGCCACCAGTCTGTGGTATTTTGTTACGGCAGCCCTAACAGTCTAAGGCACAGAGCATTTCTCTTTGAAAGCACTTTACACTTTCACTTGTAGGGGAGTGTCAGCTTCTCTCCTTCTGCAAAATACTTTGAGGGCAAAAAGAGTTTTCTGCTCACGGTAGCAGATGCACCTTACATTCCTCATCAGATTCTTTGGGCTAACCTGCCATCTGGCCCCCAAATCACTTGCTCTGCTGCCACAGCCCCCAGACTCCATTATGGGTCCCTGTGGTGCTGATGCCTGAGACCAAGAGCTGCCAGCCAGACTTTCTCACTCCTTCCACCACTTCTGGGCTCCAGTGAAATGCCGTGCTTGATATGACTTCCAGAGCAGTTGCTAAAGGAGCCGGATGATACTCCCAGAAGTGCAGGGGGGCTGTCTCCCCATGGAGCAAACTCATGCAACAGAGAGGGAGGCAGGAGGGAGGTGAGCAGATGAATTCCTCTTCTTGCCTCCATCTGATGGGCTTACTGCGAATGGTTTCTCTGCAAAGCCTGTCCGAATAGGTCCCTTATCTTCTGGGCACCCAGCAGTGTCTCTTTCAAGGCTTGTCTTGAGCTGTGGCTCACGTGGTAATGTACTGTCTGGGATTGCATCCAGCGATCCCTGCCTCACACCCCTTTTCATCACTCTTCCCTTCCTGGGACGTCACCTTCCAAATAAAGCATCAACATTCTATCTCAGGCTGTCTTTTAGCAAACACAGATGGAGATCTTCATTTTGTACTCTTAGCATTGTGTTTAGGATATCCAAGCTCAGTATTCACTGTTGGAGTCCCTTGAAGGGTTTTATCAGAAACATTGAAGTGTAGTCCAGATAATTAGACTCACAGAGTCATATCAGGGCTCTACCACAGTGGGAAAGCCTTCATTATGAGGCTGCTCCCTGTTGGCCATCTCGGGCCATGCATATGAATTAATTGTCAGTTAAGTTATTTGCTTTTGTGTATGTGATTCACACATGGTTCCAAAATTCAAATAGTTAAGAAGGCAAAACAGAAGTCTCTCTCCCACTTTTCCTTGCCCCTCAATTCCATGCCCCAGAGGAGAACCCTTTTATCAATTTTCTTTTGTATCCTTACTGAGGTGGTCTATTCATATATATGTGTAGACACACCTTTTATTTTTTCATATTTATGATTATTTACATAGTGTTCTGCACCTTGCTTTTTTCCCTTTACCACGTATCCTGGAGATCATTCCAAATCATTTCATAAGAGCTGTCCCGTCTTTTTAAGGTCTGTACAGTGTGTGATGAGAGCAGAGTTTATCTAGAGTGATGGGTGTTTCAACTGTTTCCACCTTTGATATTGCAAACATGCTACAATGTGTCACACATACATCTCTGAACAACTGCTAAGTTCTTAGGAGTGGGATTACTGAGGCAAAGGGGTTTGTGTGCCTTTTACATTTTGACATTTTGAAATTGACATTTTCTTAATGTTTGTTTAAGTTCTTGGCTCCAAATGGTCATCAGGATCTTGTGCTAAGTGGACTCTACGGTGTCTAAAAAGGTGGAGGTTTAACCGGCCTGTGGGGGGAGGTGTGAGCTGACTCGCCAGACAGAAGAGATGGGGATGGGGTTTGGAGGGGAAAAGGAGGAACTGATTGAAGCAAGGAGACAATTGGAGGTGTGCCAAAAGCAACACCCTTTCATCACTGCAGGGAAGCAAATTCTAGGAGGCATCCTGAGCACCGCAGTGATCAAAACGGCAGAGGAGAAGAGGGACTAATTAGGAGAGTAAAGAGACAAAGACTCCCTCTCACATATGGAGTCGATCTTTAATTACTTTAAATAGGTTAAAGATTCATTACAAATTATGATTTTTCTTCCTGGACATCCTCTGATGGCAAGAGATGTTTTTTCCTTCCCCTCCAAATGGGATACAATCAGAACAGTCACAGTGGCACATATGTTATGTCTTCCAAACCTTAGGGGACTTCCTTCCTCCAAGTGGGGCATCACCAAGGCCCTTTTCCATACTTTTGGTTCTTCTTGCAGTTAGGGGCACACCGACTAACACACAGGCTTCGGGGTCTCTCACCCCAGCCAGGGCAGGAGGGCTGCAGGGAGAGATGGTCCCAGCGACATAAGAGGCTGGTCTCCAGGGACAGGGTATTGAATAATAAAGGCTCATCTGTTCCCAGAGGGGCTCTAATCTCTACCCTTGCTGACCTCATTCTCACTCCTTTACACTTGACTCTGGGCTTCAAAGGTCTCGCTTCTGGTTCTTTTGTCATTTCAACAGAAGCGTTTCTACAAAGGAGGGAAGATTTCTCTGCCTAATGGAGGGCATAGAAATGTCCAGGCAGAGGCAATAAAAACACGTTTTTGTGAATGTGAACTTCATACCGTCAGATCCATCCCTTTGTTGTGTCTCTGTAGTTTTATCTGTCTAGAGGAAAGCATAGATAAGAGGGACCATTACCCAGAAATTACATATTTTAATTGATGAAGAAAGAGTAATGTAATTTAGGACTCTATGATTCAGACCGAGTTGATCAAATGCCCTTTTTAAAAGACAAGACAGCATTTCTACTCATTTAGACACTTTCACATGTTACCACAATGTGTCCTTGGATGTTTATCATGGCAAAATTTTCCCTTAAGTTGAGCTCAGGAATAGAATTGAGGAGGCAGGAATCATATACTGGGGTAATCCTGGACCATACTTGAAGCAAGCACTCTGAAATATATATTACAGTCACTACCTATTTGAACTTCCTGTCCAGAACAAGTGTAACCGTATGTAGTATGATGACATCAAGCTGGAAGCACCTACCATAATTTTGTGTTCTCTGTCTTCCAAATGGAATAAAAATAATTCTATCATATTTTGATATAGTCTGGTTAGAATAGTCAGAATTATAACCCAGGTTTTCCCATATTAGAAATAATTATTTTGCATGGTTTGTCCTTCAAAATCTAAGTCATATTAAGGAGACTAAATGGCCTGGAGAGTTTGGATCCATCTAAGAGAAGGAATTAAAAGTATTTAATTTGCTTACTCACTGTTTAAATGAATGGTCAAAATTTTTATGCTGAGGACATTTCTTCAAATAAACTCTTTAATGGAACCCAATGTGTATAAAACAAACAAAGGCTGGAGTCATGTCTGCTACTTGCCCTCCCCTCTTTCCAAATCTAGATGCCATGGAACCCAGAACTGGACAGAGCTGACATAGGCTGGCTACCTCTGCATCATCAATACCTGACACAGTATCTCGCACATAAGTGTGCCCAATAAATGCCTGTGAAATTACACGGAAACTAGTGCATATAGAAACATGAATATAGGATGTTTTAGGTGGAAATGTTTACAGTTCATGTTTCTAAAAATTGGTCCAAATAAAAGCTATGTCTTTCAAGTGTGTGTTCCTTGGCAACATTTACAAGGGTTTGTGATACTTATTTTGGGAATGTCAAAAGTAAAATAATTATAAGGATTGTGATCTGTGTCGAGGCAAATGTAGCTCCTAGGGGACAGGGGTCAAAGTAGGATACCTGGTAGAAGTGCCATCTTCGCATACAAAGGTGTGTAGGTGTGTGCATGCGTGTGCATGTTCGTGTGTGTGTGTGTGTGATTCCTTGGTCAAGGCTTATGGTAGAGTTGTGAACTGGCAGATTAAAGGGAAAATTTAGCTCAAAGACTGGCTCAGAGAGTGTTTTAAAAATAATTTTGAATTTGCTGCCAAGATTTTAAAAATTGTAAGATTTCATATATAAATCCAGATTTCTGGTTTCTCTTGGGAAAGTCTAGTAGCACAGTGAGCCCATCTTCCTCTTAACCAGTGGTTCTCAAAGTGTGGTCTTGAGCCAGCAGCATTAGTACTGCCTGGGAACTTGTTAGACAGTCTGGGGCTGGGCCCAGCAATCTGCACTCTAACAAGCCCTCACGTGAAGCTGATGCCTGCTTACCTTTGAGAATCACTGCTGTTGACTATAATCAAGTAGAGTTGGGTGGTGTGTGTGCTTAACACCTGGGCTGTTCCTCTCATTCAGCTGGCCCTAAGGAGCCTTTGATGGTTTTTACTCTGTGCATGGATAAGATCACTTAGTAAGAACACATGAGATTTTCAAACCTCCACTTATGAATCTGAGGCCCAAAGATCTGAGGTCATGCAGAGACCTTTAGGAACCCAGAACCATCCCATAGCATCTCAGATCTGACCTCCCATCTTTTTCTAGCTGCTGTCCATGTGGCCCTATGAGGAAACTCAATTAGCGCAAAGAGATAGGAGCCTATTAACGTCCTGGGAAGAAGAGAGCCCTGGTCGGGGTCCCTAATGCATACAAGTAAAATGTTCAGATAAAGCTTTATTTAATTATATTGCAGGCGGGAAGAAGTCACAAGGAATCTTGGTGTATTTAAGTGTGTGTTTTGTAATGAACTTTTCTGAATGTCTGTATGGTTTCTGCCAGTTTGTCAGACAGCCATCAATTACTGTCTCACCCTAAATATAAACAAGCCACCATCAGCAAACATCTACCAAAGCCGACTCTCTCTACATGGGTCAGCATCCTACGTGATTGCCAAGCCTGAACCCACGCAGAGGTGCCATCAAGTCAGCCTTCTGTTTACTCCCCTGTTAGATGCAGATGGGTATGACTCTTAGATCAACCTAAGGTTCTTGTATTTTTATCTAAAAACAATTTTTTTAAGCTCTTTCAGACCCTAAAGATAATGTTTAGCTTCCTGAAATAAACATTTATGAAATAATATTAATCAGTGCTCACCAAACACCCATGTCTGCTTTATTTCCCATCCCCGAGGCAGATAGGTGAGATTATATGGCTAATTCTTACCAACAGAATGTAAATAGGAGTGTCATTTCAATTCTGGTCTGAGGCAGTTACAAGAATGTACATGTTCTCTGTGCTTTCACCTTTCCTGCTTTGGCAATTTTAGAGAACCCATGCTGGAGATGATGGAACAGCAAAGGGGAAGTAGCTTGGGTTCTTGATTTGCCATCTGAAAGACCACTGTGCAGAACTCCCTGACACACTTCTGAGTCTGGCATGAATGAGAATTAAGCCTTTGTTGTGTTACACTTTCCTCTGGATTATTCTGCTACAAATAGTCTGTCCTCCCCTGACTAACACAAGCTGGACTAATTGAGAAGCTGGCTGGGGTGAGGCACGTGCTAAGACTTCGGAGGAAGCCATAGGGAAGAGGCAGCGGCTTGGAGTTTACACGTGTGCAGAGCTGGCCCTCGAAGGGAGTGGTCAGCAGCCCATCTGACAGTGTCTGGAGAAGGCGGCTTGCTCTAGACAGGAGTCAGTGTCCAAGAAGATTTGATCTCATGAGCAAGACACAGAAGCAGGATTTTCTGGGCAGTGATAACACTTGAGATTGTATGAGAGGCATCATGGAGATTCAGGATAATTTTGTGGTTTGGAGCAGGACCCCAGCTAGTTGCTGAGAGGGCAGGACGTGAAGCCAAGTCCTTGGAGCCTGAAGGCTGGGTTGAGTGACCAGGGTCCCAAGGAGGATTGAGGCTAATCGCAGTATTCATGACCCAGAAGAAACACCTGGGGTGGAGGAGGTTATACTCAGTAACTAGAGAAGATTCCAAGTTTGAGATTTGGATGACCAGTTAGATGGAAGTACCATTCCCTGAGATAGGGGGACATGGGATGAGTGGTTAAGATTTGTGAGCACAGAGTTTTGAATATATATGGATATCCAAATGTCAGCAGTGGTGCCCACAAGTAGCTTGGAGTGGCTCATAGCCTTCTTCTAACTTCCATTAGCTTTCTACTTGGCTACCCCAACTATTTTTTCTTTTTTAATAAATTTATTTACTTATTTAGGCTGCGTTGGGTCTTCGTTGCTGTGAGCGGGCTTTCTCTAATTGCGGCGAGCAGGGACTCCTCTTCGTTGTGGTGCACGGGCTCCTCATTGCGGTGGCTTCTCTTGTGGAGCACAGGCTCTAGGCACATGGGCTTCAGTAGTTGTGGCACGCGGGCTCAGTAGTTGTGGTTCATGGGTTCTAGAGCGCAGGCTCAGTAGTTGTGGTGCATGGGCTTAGTTGCTCTGTGGCATGCAGGGTCTTCCTGGACCGGGGCTCAAACTCATGTCCCCTGCATCGGCAGGCAGATTCTTAACCACTGTGCCACCAGGGAAACCCTACTCCTACTCTTAATACATACACAGCTGTAGTCAAAACAATGCTGTACAAAGGCAGTTTTTATACTACCCAGTCCTTCCCTTCCCACTAGAGTGCTGTTTCTAAACCTCTCCTAAAGAGAAGTTTGAGGACCTCCACTGTCAAGTTGAGATGTCCAGTGAGCAGTTGTGTATATGGGTCTGGAGGTCAGAAGCAGGACTGGGGATGGAAATTAAAAACTTAGCAGTCATTAGCATAACAGTGGAATTGTAACTCTTGGAAGAGAAGGGAATTGCCCCCCCCAAAGTGTATCTAATGAGAAGAGGACCTAATACAATAAACAGAGCAGCCTAGACTTCTGAGAACCAGGCTGAGAAAGAAGGTGATTAAAGGAAAAAAGATGAGAATGGTGTCTGAGAAAATCGAGGAAGGAAAGGTTTCATGGAGGAGAGATAGATTATCAAAATTATGGGGAAAGTAAGGACAAAAAGGCTGACTTTGGATTTTCCCACTAAAGGATCATTGTCAGGATTGGTGGGTATGGAAGGCAGATGGAGGAATGAATGGGAGGTAAGAAAATGGAGGTCATGGGTGGAGACAATGTCTTCAAGAAGATAGGCTCTCAGGGGATAGCTGTCAATAACCACAGGGGACTTTGGGTTTGCTACCCTGCCCATAAGAGCTACAAAGCCCCTTCTGATGCACGAGTCAGATCATGTCACTTCTCTCCTGGGACCCTGCTGGAGTCCTCACTCCTCTCAGCATCAAAGCCAAAGTCCTCAGAGGAGGTGATGGGGTCTGACGTAATCTGTTTCAGGTACTTCAGGTGCTGTGACTTTTCCCCTTCCTAACTCGCTCCAGCCACACGGCTTTTCCTGTTGATATGCCAGGCCTGCTCTTGCCTCAGCCCTGGCTGTTCCTTTGCCTGGAACATTCTTCTCCCAGACATCCTCCCAGTCACTCATCTCCTTCAAGTCTTGTTTTCCCAGTGAATAGAATCCTGACTTATCTTTGAAAATGGCCACTTGCACAACCTCTGCACTCCTGTTCCCTTCTTTTTCGTCTTCTTTTTTTTTTTTTTTAATGTAGTTGATTTACAATGTTGTGTTAGTTTCGGGTGTATACAAAGTGATTCAGATATATTTCTTTTCCCTTATTATAAGATATTGAATATAGTTCCCTGTGCTGTACAGTAGGACCTTGTGGTTTATCTATTTTATATATAGTAGTGTGTATCTTCTTAACCTCAAACTCCTAACTTATCCCTCCCCCAGCCTTTCCCTTTTGGTAACCATAAGTTTGTTTCTATGTCTGTGAGTCTGTTTTGTAAATAAGTTCATCTGTATCACTTTTTTTTTAGATTCTACATATATGTGATATCATGTGATATTTGTCTTTCTCTGTCTGACTTACTTCACTTAGTACGATAATCTCTAGGTCCATCCACGTTGCTGCCAATGGCATTATTTTGTTCATTTTATGGCTGAGTAGTATTCAATTTTAAGAATGTACCACATCTTCTTTACCCATTCCTCTGTCGATGGACATTTATGTTGCCTCCATGTCTTGGCTATTCTGAATAGTGCCACTATGAACATTGAGGGTGCATGTATCTTTTTGAATTAGAATTTTCGTCTTTTCTGGATATATGCCCAGGAGTGGGAATGCTGGATCATATAGTAATCCTGCTTCCTTCTTACTCTGCCTGGCATCACATTTACCATTTAATACATTGTGTTTATTGCTCATTGTCTGTCTTCTCTTGCTAGAATATAACCTCTTCTGAAGCATGGATCCTTGACCATTTTATTCCTTTGATATATCCCATGTAATATAACCGCTCACATCTCTCTGAAACAATGCCTGGCACAGAGAAGGCCTGCAATGAATGGTGTTGAAGAAATGAAGGCAATTTTTAAAGATGGAGAGACTCTATCATATATATGTGATAAGCTGTAGAGGAGCCACTGGATGGAAGGAGGTGGCCATGGGGATAGAACACCGGAGCGGAAGAAAGTCAGTGATATCCGTGGTGTGGAGGACAGAGCTTCAAGGCTAATGTCTTAGGCCAGCGTGGTCTTAGTTGATTAGCACGTGTTACCACTGAGTTCCAGACTGTAGGTTCAATTCCCACTTGGGGCCACTTAACATTGTCTCATCCGGATCCTGGGCTGCAGTGGCATCTCACAAGGCATGGAGTTGGTCACAAGGGATGAACAGATCAGGCTGGAGCCTTGTGTATTTGGGAGCCTTTCCAGGAAAGTGGTGGCCAGTGTTTCAGAAGAAAGGCATATTCTCAGGTTTTCCCTTCTCTCACTTTTCACTTAACAGGTGTCCTCCTAGGAACTGCCCTTAAGCACAGAAGAGGTAGAGAGGAAGGCTTGCCAAGGGAGGGTGTTCTCTCCACTGCCTGCCTCTTGCAGTCTGACTAGGCAGCTGAGTGACAAGAGAGGGGAGCTCTTTGCCCCTACATGTCGCAAAGCAGGGATCAGATTCCTTCTGTGGGAGCTTCCCCTCCTCAGACCCCCACATACTCTGTTGACTCAGGCAGGCATGGAGCAACCGATAGGCTCCACAAAGATAACCTAATAACAGCTTGGCCAGAGCGCCGCATCCTTCCCCAGCTCCGCAAAGAGCCTTGGATGGTGAAGCAACCACTTGCCACCCAAATGGCAGTTATCGCCACCCCGCCACCCAGAATCACCGACACGCTGCCTGCTAGGTTGGTTGATAGGCCTTTTATTTAGCGTTGTGTTAATTTGCTAAACGCTGTTTTGGTCTGTGTGACTGGAGAATGTAAAAATTCAGTAGGTGGTTTATAGGAGACGAGCTGCTGGAGAATGCCCAGCGCTCCGAGCCGCGCACACACAATACCTACCCTCCGCAGGGCGGGATTTTCCCTTGGGCTGCGGGGAGCAAGCTCAGAGAGGTCCTCCACCCCTCCCCGTCCTCTTTACGGCTCTTTTTGACCCGCTCCTCCCCTCGGAGCTGTGTGGTGGGCGTACAACAGTTACAAGGAGGTGGCACAGCTGTTTGCTTTGACTGCCTCTGTACCTCGGGGATCCCAGCCGTGCAGTTATCATTGCAGGATGAAAATGGCATTTATGCTTTAATAAACTCACCCTATTTCTTTGTTAGAGGGAAAAAAGGTGGGGGGGAATCCCACCCACCACGTTGCCAGCTACATGTCACTGCTCAGAGCACACCACAGTGGCTAATGTTTTCCAAATTCTCCCTTGCATTGGAAATGGGAACCATTAGAAAAATATTGGGATGATGTGAAGATTTCCCAAACACCTGCCTCTCACCTCTTATGCACATATGCCCGGTTTTTGCAATGCCTGTAGCACTTTTTTTTTTTTTTTCGCCGTTTGGTGCATTTTCATTTACAAGCACATGTATATTTTATAAGTGTATGTGTACATACTTCTTGGTGATTTACTTGTAAATTTCCTAAGTGGGGAAGCCACACAAAGGTCGCCAAGCTGTGGACAGAATTAAATAGCATTTCCTAATAGGAAATAATAAAGCAAGCGTCAGAAATGTATAGGCAAGGGGAGAAAATGCATTTTCAACCTGAATGTTATTGAGTGTTTATAATCAAGGAGCTGATCCTGTAGAGGAGGGGGTCAGTCCTCCTCTTCCCTGTCAAATAAATCGTTGCATGTTCACAAAGTTATCGCTCCAACGGGCTAAATCTTTCAGCCTTTGCTCTTTTTTGTCCTGCAAAAACAACACATATCCTTTCTGGCACACCTGTTTCTCCCTCCTGCTTGCCTGGTAGTATCTAGCAAAACATATTTCATGGGTTACCTTGGATGGTACATTTTGCTGATTTGACTTGAAGTATCCATAACTATGATGGAATTCTTTGCCTGACTCAGAAATCAGCTGCCTTCCAATCCCCCACCTAGGGGACCCCTGTAAATCAAAGGGAATGAATGGCAACATTGACTTCTTGCTTTCATTATATTATTTTTATTAACTAGCCTGTTATTATTTTAACATTGTGAAGCAGCAAATAACTCAATCCAGAATAATGAAATCCATAGTATGAAGGAAGTTTGGAATCAGTAGAACCCTTAGATCTTACATCTCCAGACAATGCAGAGTGACGATTGAAACCCGATAGCCTAGAGTCATCTTAATGATTGTGATGTGCCCTGTTTACTTAATACTTTTGTCTTTTGATTTTAAGATGTTTGAAAACAATGACAGGTATTTTGGATGTTTCATATTTTATTCTCAAAGCTTATGTTTTGCTATATAAGCAGGAAATGTCTCATTCTTTCACTTATTAAGTATTTTTATTGAATATCTTGTATGTTCTCAGTACTATTCTAGGTGCTGAGGATAATAGAGCAAACAAGAATGATACCATACTGTCATTGAGCTTATATTATTGCAGGGGCGTCAGACAGTAAAAGAGTAAATCAATAAACAAAATAATTTCATGCTTCCTGGGCTTTGAAAAAATCAGACAGGGTTAGATGCTGGTGGCTGAGTGGTTTGCTACCTTAGGTTGAGTGGTCATGGAAGGCTTCTCTGAGGAGGTGACATTAGGTTTGAGAACAGTATGGAGGTTCCTTAAAAAACTAAAAGTTGAGTTACCATACAATCCTTCAATCCCACTCCTGGGCATACATCTGTAGAAAAACATGGTCTGAAAGGGTACATGCACCCCAATGTTCACAGTAGCACTGTTCACAATAGTAAAGACGTGGAAGCAACATAAGTGTCCATCGACAGATGAATGGATAAAGAAGTCGTGGTACCTATATACAATGGAATATTAGCCATAAAAAAGAATGAAATAATACCATTTACAGCAGCATGGATGGACCTTCATACTAAGTGAAGTCAGACTGAAAAAGACAAATATCATATGATATCGCTTATGTATGGAATCTAAAAAAATAGTACAAATGAACTTATGGACAAAACAGAAAGAGACTCACAGACACAGTAAACAAACTTATGGTTACCAAAGGGAAAAGTGGGGGGAGGGATAAATTAGGAGTTTAAGATTGGCAGATAGACACTACTATATAAAATAGATAATCAAAAGGGACCTACTGTATAGCACAAGGAATTATACTCAATATCTTGTAATAACCTATACGGGAAAAGACTCTGACAAAGAATAAATGTATATGTGTATAAGTGAATCACTGTGCTGTACACCTGAAACTAGCAAGACATTGTTAATCAACTACACTTCAAGAAAAAATAAGTAAGTAAGTAAGTAAATAAATAAAAAGAAGGAATGGTGAATAAAGACTTGGGAAAGGAATTTTCCAGGTACAGTACTACTGTAACAGCCTAAGGCAAGGATGAACTTGGCAAGTCTGAGAAGAGCCAGACTGAGCCGGGGTGACAAGGGTGTGAGAAGGCAGAGAACACCACAGACTGGGTGGCTTACAAGAAACAGAAATTTATTCCTTACAGTTCTGGAGGCTGGGAAGTCTGAGGTCAAGGCACCGGCAGATTTGGTGTCTGGTGAGAACACGCTTCCTGGTTCATGGACGGCCGTGGGGCAGAAGGGGTGAGGGAGATCTCAGTGGGGCAGAAGGGGTGAGGGAGCTCTGGGGTCCCTTGTATAAGGGCTTTAATCTCACTCACTCCACCCGCATGACCTAATCACCTCTTAAAGGCCCCACTTCCTAGTGCCATTACATTGGGTGTTAGGTTTCAACATATGAATTTGGGGGGCACACAGCCATTCATTCTAGAGCACTCAGGGAAATAGCTTGAGTTATATTTTAAATGCAACAGGAAGCCATGGGTGGGGGGCAGTGGGATGTAGAGAGGGGGAAGATGCTGCAGATCCCCTGCTTCTGGAGGAACTGGAAGGCTGTGGCTCAGGAGGGTCCACTCTTTTGAGTCCACAGGGACTGAGTGTGGGCAGGGGTACTTCCTTAAAGGAAATCCAAAATGTTATGAACAGAAGGACAGGGAATGGATGGGAGGCAGCCAAAATCAAAGATGTTACACTGCCAGAATCTCTTCTGAAGACAAATTTTGCAGGGTTTTGTACAAGGGGCAAAAGTAGTCATAGAAACATCAGGACATCTGTATCTATGTATCTAAGTATGTATGTATGTATGTATGTATCTATCTATCTACCTATCTACCTATCTATCTATTTACCATCTATTCATCCTTTCCACATGTAAAGGGTCAGAAAAAGGATGACTCCAGAGGGCATTTACTCTCTAGAATTTTTGGAGAATGTGCGGAGAAGGCAATAGCTTTTGCCCAGCAAGGATATATTTACACCTAACTTTTAGAGACTTCATTAGTAATAATGAAGATATCCTTCATTTATCCAGTTAGGTTGGGTTTCCTCCAAAGTGGATGTAGAGACAAAGATTTGAGTATAGGTTGTTTATTTAGAGGTAATCCCAGGAACCAGAGAGGGACGAGGGAGTCAGGGGAACAAGGAGAGCCGGAACTGTAAATGGCGTATTAATGGGGGGTCGCCACTGTAGACAACTAGGGACCCTCTGTGCAGGACCTGCTTTGGAACTGTGTCACCAAGAGGAAGGTGCTGGGATATTTATCCACCAACTTCCATTCATCATCATTTGAGGGTCTATCCTGGGGTATTAACTCCCTGTTTTCTCCAGTCTGCTCAACAATACAGGGTCCAGAGAGCATTTTCAAGAAGAAAGCAGCAGGAAGCTGTTGACGTTTATAGGTACTGCTGGTGACATCGGGGGAGGGGTCCAGCATATGGACAGGACACCTATATGGAAATTTAAGGAAACCTCAGGTGTAAATGATGCTGGTGATATCCTGTTGTAGGTTCCCATTTAATGGCCTCAAGGAAAATCCTACTCATTTAGGGCAGCCTCACCACAGACCCTGTGATGCTCCTTAATCTAGGGTGGTTTTTAAAACCTCGTGCAGCAGATTTCGTAGTAACTGTGTCCATAGTTGCAGAGCCTCTGCATTTGAGGGTCCCTTTACCTTGTGGGCCCCTCTGTGATACCTGCCTTCCTACTCCCCTCCCATGTCTAAAGATGGTGGTCATTTCTTCAGGCTGAAACTTTGAATATGGAGTTGGCTTCCTGGGACATCAGGGAATTTCTGAGAGTGGGAGAGTGTAGCGGAGGCCTTAGGGCCCTGCCAGAACACCCTTCAGGATGCAGGCACTCATCCCCCAGCTGCTGGGGGATGTGGCTGCTGGTAGCTCACGGTTAAGACATTATTCAGGAATTGCTGTCACAAAAAAGAGCACCCTCCCATCAGGTTACACTCTCTCCCAGGGGCAGCCTATATCCAGTGACTGGTTGATGCAAAGGTACAAAGGCCAGGTCTCCTTGCTTCAATTCAGGGGCAACCTTGGAAGAACCAGCCTAGCTCTGGGGCTCACTGAGGGGTAGGCTGAGGCCTCTGCTACAATTGCATCCAAGTCTGACCTCCCCCTCTTTCCAATTCTGCTTCCTTCACTCCGCCATACATGTTGACTCCCCACCAAAACACACCCGAATACATGTCCTGCACTTAAATCTCTGCATCAGAGTCTGTTTCCTGAGGAAGATGACTTAAGGGTCCAATGAAGGGCAACTGCGGATGCCTTCTTATCTGGTCCTCATATTCCCCAATAACAGCTGACAGAGTCTAACGGGGGGCCCATTGAGATTCCTGGAAACAGGAAGGTCCTTGAGACTATTGGTTGTTTGGGGAGGTCCAAGAGTGAGCACTTTCATTGCAGAGCCCTTGATATCATTCCTGTAGTGGAAGAGAGCCCTCCAGATACCCAAGGAGTCATAGTAAACAGATGGCACCCCATGGCTCCCGAAGCTAGCCGAGTTCAGAACAGTCTGTCAAGTGGTGAAATGTTTCCCTGAGATTTTTATGACTGTAGAATGTTTGAAGGCCAACATATATCAAGAAATGTAGACAAGGAAGGACAGCCTCCAAAAGGGGGAAGGAAATAAGAAGCCTTTAAGTCTTGGATTTAATATTCTTGGAAACAGAAATGAATGATTTAAAGCTCATTTGTTTATGTTTGTTTACCGTTTGGTGCCTAGCGTTCCTGGGGTAGAATTTGCTTCACAATTTTAGGATTCTATTTTACATACCAGTAGCACCTTACACCTTCTGTATTTAGTGCATTTCATCCAGAGACCATAAGACTATCCATCTACAGAGGCACACTCTCAAACTCATGTTTGTGTACACAGTGAAGCTAATATTATACACAGGGAGGGAGAGATATGAAGAGACCGACCTTAATAAATTCTTTGTTATTGAAATAAGTTTTTGGAGAATGATAAGCATAGTGCAAGGATTTCTATAAACTTTTTTAGAGTCTGCTTGCCCAAATGACTGAGCAAACCACAGTATGAGTTTTCATTTTTCTCTTGTTTCCTACCAAACTCAACCCTGCGTTGGTGGACATTGAAAACCAAGCAGTAGGAATTATACCCTATGTTCAATATTTAAATTTTATATCTGCAGAGCATTGATGACTGATTAACTATCAAATTATAATGTTAAGGAAATTTATGGGGAAATGATTTTCTAGGTGTTCTAAAAACATAGTACTGTAGGTTGACAATAGCATAATAAGTTTAAAAGGACCTCTGTGCTGGCCTAGACACTGAATTTTAGACTCATGTGAATTGACACTAACCATGTAAGAAAACATTTTATTATATTCAACTTCAAGACACCAAGATCAGGAGCTAGGGTTTATAATAACAGCAGCTCATTTCAAATTATTTTACTTTATGAAGCTTTGCAATGATGTGACCATTTCTGAATCTAATGGATTCTTTCTACCCCAAATATTGAATTTGGTGAAAAGAGGCTTCAGACATCAAGAATTTAATATTGTATTAATGAGGACGCTCATTGCAATGTTGCATATAATATTGAAATATGGGGACAACTTAAATGTCCATCAAAAGGGGAATTTATATAAATTATGGTTATATAAATTATAAATTAAGGTTATATAAATTATGGTATATTTATGCAATGCATTCTTGAATAAATATACATTTATTGGCCTTAGAAACATGGCCATGTCATATTATTGACTGATAAAAGCAGATTATAAAGTAGCATAAATAGTATAATCAATTTATATATAATTGTATGTAGATGGATAGATAACAGCAAGCACAGAAATATTATATATACTACTACATAATAGTGAGTGGCTCACCAAGTGTTAATCGTGATTATCTCTACCTAAAGAGTAGAATTTCAAGTGACAATTATTCTTTGTAATTTTTTTACAATAACTATACATTAATTTTACAAAAAGAAATTGAAACTGTATAGCATCTGTCACCATATGATCCAGCAATCCCACTCCTGGGCATATATCTGAAAAGGATGAAAACTCTAATTCAAAAAGATACATGCACCCCAAAGTTCATAGCAGCGTTATTAACAATAGCCAAGGGGAGGGATAAATCAGGAGCTTGGGATGAATACACTCACACTATTATATATAAGATAGATAACCAGCAAGGACCTACAGTATAGCACAGGGAGCTCTACCTAATATTCTGATAACCTATATGATTAAAGAATAAAAAAAAGAATGAATATATGTATATGTATACACTTTGAATCACTGAATCATTTTGCTGTACACCTGAAACTAACACAACATTGTAAATCAACTATACTCCAATAAACTTAAAACATTAAAAACAAAACAATAGCCAAGATATGGGAACAACCTAAATGTCCATCAACAGATGAAAGGAGATGTGTTCTGTGTGTGTGTGTGTGTGTGTGTGTATACACACACACACACACACACACACACACACACACTGGAATACTCCTTAGCCATAAAAAACAATGAAGTTCTGCCATTTGCAACAATGTGGATGGTCCTAGAGAGTATTATGCTTAGTGAGTTTGAGTCACTAAGCATTTTTGTCTTTGAGTGGAGAAATAGAAAGGTATGAAATAATTTACATTAGGGCTGTTGTGTAGAATGTAGATTGGTTCTCCTTTTAGTGTTGCAACTTTAACAAAGGTCACAGCAGCATCAACACCACATCCAATATTCATTGAGCACATACTATGTGCTAAATCCTGTTCAAGGGATTTATGTGTAATTTTTATGCAAATGATGTTTGCACATAGTATAATAAATTGAAAGAATGGGAAAAAGAAGAGAAAAAAGAAGAAAAATGGTACTACAAAGCTTATAATGAAATACTATTTTCTTGTTCCACCCTCTCCCCCATCTTTGAAGTCCCCCTCCCCAGAGACAACCACTTTCAACTATTTTAGTTGTTTCTTCTGCTATTTACCTCCATATTTTAAAACAAGCTTATATTTCTATATCTCAAACTTTCCATTTTAAATATTATTTGCTGACTTCCTACCTTGGAGGATGAGGATTCAGCTTACCAATGGCATCTTTCCCAACTCCCCCTCATTTCATTATAGTTATGTCAAAGATTTTGAAAAATTCAATTTCAGCATTTGCTTTATTATGACCTTATAAATATTATAGATGACATTTTTATGGCACCTTTGATTTTTCTTGGAGTTAATAATTTCTTCACATTTTAAAAAACTTAGCTTTCTACAGAGCTATCACTAATTCTTTCTTCAAGCTCTAAAAGCTGTAACACTCCTTCCAGTTCAATGAAACAGGTATGAGTTACTCTTATTTTTTGTTCCTCTGGAGACTAGAGCCCTCAGTTCTCCTGTTCATGTATGGATGAGTCACTGCATAGCTATGATTGGAGCCCTCATTTCACCATCACCTTTGGAATTGCTCATTTCTTGGTCCCCATGTTTTCCTTTTTTGGTTTTATTTCTTTGTTTTGTTGGGTAACATACTAATGTGCTTCCTGAGAAAGGATGCATGAGAGGTAAAGCTTTTGAGACCTTGTATATCTTAAGATGTCTTTATCCTATGTCATACTTGACTGGTAGTTTGGCTGGGTATAGAATTCTAGTATGAGACTCATTTTCCCTCGAGGTTTTGACATCATTGCTTTATTTTCTTCTAGCTTTCGGTGGTGCCATTAAGAAATCCAATGTCACTATTGTTGCCAGTCCCTTGAATAGGATCATTTTATTTCCCTTCAGAAAGCTTTTAGGGCCTCTTTTTATGTGCTATCTTGAAATTTCAGTGTGGTCTGACTTCCTAGGCTGTTTGGGCTGCTGTAACAAGATATTGTACACTGGTTAGTTTATAAACAACAGAAATTTATTTCTCACAGTTCTGGAAGTTAAGTCCATGATCAAGTCTCCAGCAGATTCTGTGTCTGGTGAGAGCCCACTTTCTGATTCATAGACAGAGAGCTGCCTTCTTACTGTGTTCTCACAGGTGGGAGGGTGAGGGAGCTCTCTGGGGTCTCATTTACAAGAGCATTAATCCCATGCATGAGGAGTCCATCCTCATGACCTCATCACCTCCCAAAGGCCCTATATACAAATACACTGGGGAAATAGGTTCCAACAAATGAATTTTAGGACAGTAATAGTCCATAGCACTAAATAATAATTTTTTAAATTTATTGTGCTGGATACTCTATAGACCCTTTCAATCTGGAAATTCATATCTTGCTATTCTGAAAAATTTCTCCAATGGTTTCTTTTTTTTGTTTTTGGTTAAGGTGTTTATTATTTTAGGTAAAATCTGAAACATTAAGCAGGTTGTATATCAGTAAGAAAATAGCATTAGCAACTACTATCACCAGTGAGGTAAGAAACGTACTTTAGAATACTTTCATGCTCAACATAACAGTGATACCAAATTACAAGAGTAAAAAAATTCAAATGCTTGCCACAGAGTCCAATGGTTTCTTTAATAATTTCTTTCCATTTCTCTTCTCTGTTCTCATTTTCTGAAATTATTGGATATTGAACTTCCTGGATTTCTTACATCTTTTTTCCTATTTTTGACCTCTTTATATATTTTTCTCCTTCCTAAAATATTGCCTCAACTATATATTTCAACATTTTCAGTACTTTTTTTCAGTTTCTACTATTATATTTTTGATTCCCAAATATTCTTGTGTGGGCTCTGGAATCAAACTACCTATGTTCATAACCCAGCTCTGCTGTATGATCTTGGTCAAATTACTCAACCTCTCTGTTCCTGTTTTCTCATCTGTAAAATAAAGATAACAAAACCTACCTCATAAGGTTGTTACGATGATTAAATGGTTTAATATTTGTAGAGCACTTAGTGTTTTGTATTGCCTGGCATATACTGAGTTCTGTGTAACTATCAGATAAATGCAATTAATAAATAGCACCCTGCCCTTATTTCATGGCTGTTAATACCTCCACTTATTTTTCTGGAAACAGTATTGCCTTCTGCATTGTTTGTGTTTCTTCTTTATTTGTTTGTTTCCATCTTTCTCCTTCACGTTAGAAGCGCTTCTCAAATGTCTTCTGTTGTTTGTTTGTTTCCATTTTTGTCCTTCATATTAGAAGCACTTCTCAAATGTTTGGTGATTTTTGGGTGTAGATTTACATTTAAGATGAAGACTATATAAAGCCAATTTGAAGCTCTGTATGTATTTGTTTTCTATTGCTACCCTAACAAATTACCACAAATGCAAGTCATAAGACGACACAAAGATATTACCTTACAACTCTGCAGATAGAAGTCCAACATGGGTCTCACTGGGCTATAGTCATTGTGTTGACAGGGCTGCCTTCCCCTCTGGAAGCTCTAGAGGAGAATCTGTTTTTTTGGCTTTTCCAGTTTCTAGAGGCTGCCTGCATTCTCTAGGTCATGACCCCTCCTCCATCTTCAAAGCCAACAATCGCAGGTTGAGCCCTTGATATCCCTCACCTGCTTTCATAGTCACATTTCCCTCTGACTTTCCTCTTCGCCTCTGTTTTCTTCTTTTAAGGATCCTTGTAATGACATTGGGCTCACACGGATAGTCCGGAATAATCTCTCTATTTTAGGGTTGGCTAGTTAGCAACTTCAATTTCTCTTTATCACGTAACTTGACATATTCAGGTTCCAAGGACTAGGTCGTGGAGAGGTAGACTTTACCCTAAACTCTACTCTCCAGTACCAGGATTCTCCTCCTCCCTCTGCTTGCCTAGTGATCCCAAGTCAGAGCCACTTAAGAGACTGAAACTCCAATCTCTTTCTGAGGTCAGAGAGGGACAGTTAGTTGTCTGGCTAAATGGAGTATGGGAGGAATGCTAGAGATCTGATTCCTCCTTATGCAAATATTTTTTCTCTTTTTTAAAACTTACTTTTGACATAATTTCAGACATATTGTGAAAACTGCATTCAGTAATAGAGTTTCCTTATTCTCTTCACCCAGATTCCCCAGAATCACCCAGAATGATAAACAGTTGCTTTATCATTCTCGCTCTAAGTGTAAAAGCAAACTGGATCCTGTTTTATTGACATATCCATTAGTTTCCTATTGCTGTATTACCACAAACTTAATGGCTTAAACAACACAAATTTATCCTGTTATAGTTATGAAGTTCAGAGTTTTGAAATTGGCCTTATTGGGCCAAAATGAGGATATTGCAGGACTACCTTCTGAAGGTACTAGTACTTTCTGGAGGTACTACCTTCCATTTCCTTGCCTTTTCCAGCTTCTGGAGGCTGCCCACATCCTTTGGCTTGTGGCCCCATTCATCCATCTTCACAGCCAAAAAACTAGCGTCTCCAAGTCTCTGTCTGACTCTGATCCCTATTTTGCCTCCTTCTTCCACTTTCAGAGATGTTTTACATAACATTGAGCCCGCTTGGATAATCCAGGATAAACTTCTTAAAGTCAGTTGAGTAACAGTCTCAATTCCATCTGCAACCTTATATTATCCTTTGCCATGTATGATAACATATACAGAGGTTGGAGGATTAGGATATAGACATCTTTGGGGGACCATTATTCTGCCTACCATAACATGTATCCATCATTCTTTAAGCAAGTCAGTATTTTCTGGAATAACAAGATATTGCAGGGTCATTTTGTACTTTCCCTACCCCTGCCCTGGAGATATCCATCTGTTATCTCATTTAATCTTTACAACAACAACTATGATAAATGCTATTATTACTCTTGTTTGATAATGAGTTATATGAAATATAGAAAGGTTAATCAAGTAGCTCATGGTCACACAGCTGGAAAGAGGCTGATATCAAGAAAGGGGCTGGGATCCACAGGTATCTTACTTCATGCCTGTGTTCTCAACCCCTAGATTGCTCTGTGCAGGATGGAAACCCTCCCATCCAAAGGCAAAACCCATTTCAAGCTATTGGTCTAGGGAAATAGAATCTACACTTACTACTACTGTTGAGTAGTATATATAAATATTGTTCAGTATGTACTTGAGTTTGGGAATTCCGAGTATGAATGGTAATTCACACGTTCATATGAATAAGTAAAGCATATATAGTAAGTGCTTAACAATTATTTCTTGACTGATTGAACAGTGAACTCTGTAATAATATTCTTTCATTGTCCTTGAGTAAATGGAAATCTATGTGCTGAGTTGTTTGAGATAAATAGTTTTGTATCAATCAAATGTATACACTTTTACAATATAGTTTTAATAATTGAGATTTTAGAACTGAGTTAGGTTCAAAACATGAGCATTAAGCAACTTGTTTGTTCAGATTCTTGATCTGAAGTTAGTGATTAAGAATTAAGTTGGATATTTCCTCCACAACTTAATTAGTGATGTTATTTTGGCCGAACATTTATTTATGTGTGTGTGCGCACACAAACAGATTTGTGTGAATTAACAATATGGGCCAGACATGATCGAGCTCAGTATAACAGGAAACTTGGGATATTAACCACTCACACCAACCAGTATTTACAGTAGAAATAAGCCTTTTCCATAAAGCTACTCCAACAGGACTTGTAACTATTATGGCACTCGCAGGTGTCACCACAGTAAAGAAGCCAGCCTCCCCATGAACAAATATTAAATTAAAATAATCAATCAATCTGTAGTCTCAGTTCTGGCCCAGCATCATTTCTTCCAATAAAGGCAAACTCTGGGTTTATAAGTACCTTGGTAACAGGTTAAAGACCTTTAGATTATTATTATTATTTTTGAACTAGATCAGGCAATTGGATCTTTTTTTTAACATTTTTATTGGAGTATAATTGCTTTACAATGGTTTGTTAGTTTCTGCTTTATAACAAAGTGAATCAGTTATACATATACATATATCCCCATATCTCTTCCCTCTTGCATCTCCCTCCCTCCCACCCTCCCTGTCCCTCCCTTCTAGCTGGTCACAAAGCACCAAGCTGATCTCCCTGTGCTATGTGGCTGCTTCCCACTAGCTATCTATTTTACAGTTGGTAGTGTATATATGTCCATATATAAACTACCACTCTCTCACTTTGTCCCAGCTTACCCTTCCCCCTCCCTGTGTCCTCAAGTCCATTCTCTAGTAGGTCTGCGTCTTATTTCCTGTCTTGCCTCTAGGCTCTTCAGGACCAATTTTCTTTTTTTTTTTTAAGACTCCATATATATGTGGTAGCATACGGTTTTTGTTTTTCTCTTTCTGACTTACTTCACTCTGTATGACAGGCTCTAGGTCCATCCACCTCACTACAAATAACTCAATTTCGTTTCTTTTTATGGCTGAGTAATATTTCATTGTATATATATGCCACATCTTCTTTATCCATTCATCTGTCGATAGACACTTAGGTTGCTTCCATGTCCTGGCTATTGTAAATAGAGCTGCAGCGAACGTTGTGGTACATGGCTCTTTTTGAATTATGGTTTTCTCAGGGTATATGCCCAGGAGTGGGATTGCTGGGTCGTATGGTAGTTCTAGTTTTAGTTTTTTAAGGAACCTCCATACTGTTCTCCATAGTGGCTGTATCAATTTACATTCCCACCAACAGTGCAAGAGGGTTCCATTTTCTCCACACCCTCTCCAGCATTTATTCTTTGTAGATTTTTTGATGATGGCCATTCTACCTGGTGTGAGGTGATACCTCATTGTAGTTTTGATATGCATTTCTCTAATGATTACTGATGTTTAGCATCCTTTCATGTGTTTTCTGGCTATCTGTATATCTTCTTTGGAGAAATGTCTCTTTAGATCTTCTGCCCATTTTTGGATTGGGTTGTTTGTTTTTTTGATATTGAGCTGCATGAGCTGCTTGTAAATTTTGGAGATTAACCCTTTGTCAGTTGCTTCATTTGCAAATATTTTCTCCCATACTGAGGGTTATCTTTTCATCTTGTTTATGGTTTCCTTTGCTGTGCAAAAGCTTTTAAGTTTCATTAGGTCCCATTTGCTTATTTTTGTTTTAATTTCCATTTCTCTAGGAGGTGGGTCAAAAGGATCTTGCTGTGATGTATGTCATAGAGTGTTCTGCCTATGTTTTCCTCTAAAAGTTTGATAGTGTCTGGCCTTACATTTAGGTCTTTAATCCACTTTGAGTGTATTTTTGTGTATGGTGTTAGGGAGTGATCTAATTTCATTCTTTTACATGTAGCTGTCCAGTTTTCCCAGCACCACTTATTGAAGAGGCTCTCTTTTCTCCACTGTATATTCGTGCCTCCTTTATCGAAGATAAGGTGACCATATTTGCATGGGTTTATCTCTGGGCTTTCTATCCTGTTCCATTGATCTATATTTCTGTTTTTGTGCCAGTACCATACTGTCTTGATTACTGTAGCTTTGTAGTATAGTCTGAGGTCTGGGAGCCTGATTCCTCCAGCTCCATTTTTCTTTCTCAAGACTTCTTTGGCTATTCGGGGTCTTTTGTGTTTCCATACAAATTGTTAATTTTTTAATTCTAGTTCTGTGAAAAATGCCAGTGGTAGTTTGATAGGGATTGCATTGAATCTGTAGACTGCTTTGGATAGTATAGTCATTTTCACAATGTTGATTCTTCCAATCCAAGAACATGGTATATCTCTCCATCTATTTGTATCATCTTTAATTTCTTTCATCAGTGCCTTATAATTTTCTGCATATAGGTCTTTTGTCTCCTTAGGTAGGTTTATTCCTAGGTATTTTATTCTTTTTGTTGCAATGGTAAATGGGAGTATTTTCTTAATTTCAGTTTCAGAGTTTTCATCATTAGTGTATAGGAATGCCAGAGATTTCTGTGCATTCATTTTGTATCCTGCTACTTTACCAAATTCATTGGTTACAGGCAATTGGATCTTTTCCTATCCCAATTGCCACTTTGGAATTGGTGGGTAAATGTTGATGGGACTCATGGCCTGAGGGCAAGTCCTTTGGCCCTAAAAGCTGTCAGAAAATGGCAGGATTTTGCAAGATGGGCTGGTGACTCCTCTAGGAAAGCCAAGAAAGCTGTCTGTTCTTCAGGACCTGATGTTGTCAGACTTGGGCTGGGGAGTGGGGGTCCCTGTGTGGTTCCATTAACCTCAGAAAGGCATCTTCACCCCTCTTGCTTTGTCCTGGTCTCCCCTTTCTGATGGGTTATGATCCATCCTTGGCTGCCCAGGGCACCCAAGCTGCTCTCTCTCTTTCTGTTTCTATGCCCCCTCTCTCCTGTCTCTATTCCGAGACCTCCACAACTTTCTCACACTCCTTTCCACAAAGGCAGTAATGGCTGGTGGGAAGTCTTCTATGGCTTTGGGTTGCAATGCCAGGCAATCCATTTGGTTACATGGGAACTGTCCCTGAAGTATAGTTTGGGAGCCTGCTGTGGAATTTCCACCATCACTCGAAGTAGGAAGACATGCTATCTTTCAGACTGGCATGATTCCACCCCGCGTTGGGGTGGGTCAAGATATTTGCTATCTGGGTTCTGAAGTTCTTACAGAAGAGTCTTTCTATGATTTTCAACCCCCAAATGTCACTGTAGTGTTGGGGGCTTACAATTTAGGTGCTAAAACTGAGAACTATCAAGAGTAGTGCTTCCCAAATTTTCGTGTATAGGGAGCAGCTGGGGATGTTTTAAAGCACCAGTTTGGAATCAGTAGGTCTCATGCGATCCAGGAACCTGCACTTATAACAAGCTCTTGCGTGATGCTGATGCTGCTGACCTGTGATCACAGTTTGAATAGCAAGAACTAGAGAGAGATGAAGGGAAATCTTCAGAAGTGCCCCACACTTTTCTTCTGGAGACCTGTGGAAACTGCCTTTGGTCTAGAAGGAAACATGTGACTGGTTTTTTTGTAGAATTTTTCTAAAACTTTTCTCTTTAACCAAATCACTGAACATTTGGCTAACTTGGCCAGTGAGAAAAAATGTGTATTATAAGCGTTTCTTTGGTTATGATTGTTCTGAAGATAGTGTCAGCACACTATTCTTGTGATCATGTGTAAGTTACAAATTAAAAAAAAAAAAAAACAACCCAATGAAGAAAATCAAACAACCATAAAAAAAGGTAAAAATAAGTTAGTTTGCTACATCATCTCCACATATACTTTGTAGCACCATTCCTTGGAACAGGGAGAGATTTATGGGTGAGTCATATTGGGGAGAACGTGATGTACATAAATAAAAATCAAAAGCTATACTTACTAAAATTTTTTTGTCTCTCACTGTATAAAAGTTCCCCTTCCCCCGTTTCATACATTTTCATTTTCATGCTGATAGAGGAAGAAAAAGTTTAAGATAACCTCTCTACTTCTTGACATGCTTTAAACCAATTAACCTTCTTTCTTCAAATCTGGGAATAATCCTCACAAAAAAGACAACGGATCTGAGGTGCTGAGATAATTCACCCAGTTGAAGTCATGGCTCTGCTCAAATCACCTGTAAGTCACATGTAGCTGGTCTTTTTTAAACATATTTTTCAATTTGACATGAATTTCCTGGACAATTTCCTGGCATGCATTTTGTTACTCCACTGGAAGTGTTTAGAATTGGATAATATGGTAATTTATAAGGGGAAAGAGTGGTTAGTGAGAGATTCTAACGTAAGCCTGAGTTTTGGGAGTCCAGTCCACACATGTAAAGGGGTGTGTGTGTGTGTGTGTGTGTGTGTAGTTTGGGGTCAGAATGGAAGAGGGCTGTGGCAGAGCTGAAATAGTACTGAATATGTCTGGTGTTTTAGTTCCAAAATCATGCAAGTCCTATGAGCCTCAATTTTCTCATCCATAAAATGGGAATGGTAAGTGGTGCAGTGTAGTTCTGCGCTTCACGTTTGTGCTGAAAATCAGATGAGACGATGTATGTAAATGAGGTGATATAGAAAACCATCTACAAACCTATGGTAAAGTTTACTCAGGTAGAACTCAAATCAGGGCATCCCCAAATACTCCAGCTTTGTGGCCTTATGCCCTCTTTAATAGTAAAATAAGAGGGTTTGAGCCTCCGTTCCATGTAAGTTAGCAGACCATGAACTCACTCCCCTCACAAGCTCCATCCCAATGTCTCTGGAGAGTCCCAGTGGACTCACCTTTCTTCTAGTCACCAGTGGTCTCCCATTCCTTTACTAACTGGAGTCTTGATTTCCTTCACATCTTGCCTTCTGTGGCCGGTCTTCTAACTCTGTTGTGCAGCATCCCTTTGGCTTTGGTTTTGGTGTGTTTTGCTGCTTTGGCTGCTACAGCAGTTGCTATAGTCCTGCTAGTCCTAAAAAGGCTTCCTGACAGCAGTCCTGGGAAAGCAGACACACTAAATTAAATATTAGATGACATTCCTGTTCTTTAAATTCCCCTGGAGTTCTTGCCACACAGATCTTACCACTGACAACTTCCTTAAAAAA
>NW_020172982.1:132531-157531 GCF_003031525.2 Neophocaena asiaeorientalis asiaeorientalis
AGTGACGTTGTTGGCCATCTTCCCCACTCCTCCTCTGTCCCTGACTCACTCCATCTATCTTTTTTCCTCTTTCTCTGCTTTGCCCTCCACATTTTGTTCAACCTACTAAAGAATTCTGCTCCTTCTTGATTTTTGCTTTGGATCCACATTAAGGCACATTAAAAACACTTCAGAATGTATCCTGTTCAATCAAAGAACATCTTCTCCAGCCCTCCTATTTTAGCATGGAGTTGACTTGTTATGGGCTGAATTGTTTCTCCCCCAAATGCCTGTGTTAAAGTTCTAATCCCCAGTACCTCAGAATGTGACTGGACAGTCTGCCCTTCACATTTGCTGGTCTGCATCCATGGCTTCATCCAACTGTGGATCAAATAAATTTGGAAAAAGAAAAATTCCAGAAAGTTCCCAAAAACCAAACTTGAATTTGCTGTGCTGGCTACTATTTACATAGCATTTACATTGTGTTTACTATTTACATAGAATTTACATTGTATTAAGTATTACAAGTTATCTAAAGTTGGTTTAAAGTATATGGGAGGATGTGCATAGGATATATGCAAATACTATGTCATTTCATATAAGGGACTTGAGCATCCATGGATTTTGGTATTTTGGAACTATTTCCCCAAGGGATGACTGTATTTGGAGACAGAGTATTTAAAGAGGTAATTAAGGTTAAATGAGGTCATTAGTGTATAACAATCCATATGGCTGCTGTCCTTATAAGAAGAGGAAGTCGGGACACAGACACACAGACAGAGAAGACCATGTGACGACACAGAGAGAAGATAGCCATCTTCCTGCCAAGGGGAGAGGCCTCAGAAGAAACCAATTCTGACACACCTTGATCCTGAACTTCCAGCCTCCAAAATTTCTGCTGTTAAGCTACCCTGTCTGCTGTACTTCATTATGGCAGCCCTGGAAACTAATACATGACTAATAGTAATATAATGCAAGCCATATACACAATTTAAAATTTTCTGGTAGTCACCTTAAAAAACTAAAAAAGAAACAAGTGAAATTAATCAGCACAATATATTGTAGTTATCCCAATACATCCAAAATGCTATCAACATGCAACCAGTATAAAAATAATGGAATATTTTATATTCTTTTTTTCATACCAAGTCTTCAAAATTGGTGCATATTTTACACTTACAGCACACCTCCATTTGGTCCAACCACATTTCACGTGCTCCACAGCCTTATACGACCAGTGCCTACTGTCTTGGACAGCATAGTTTTAGCAGCCCCAAACACTACTATGAATTTTGACATTACCACTCCTTCTTTGACGTGAGTCAGCTGAAATCTTAGGCAGAAGTGGAAAGTAACAGTATAAAACTTTGCCTTCTACTTATTGTGAGTTATATCAACTTTCCCTCCAAAAGTCTGTCAGTGTTTTTAAACATTTTCCCTCTTCCCTTCACAAAGGGATTATCATGAAGGAGATATACAAACCAGTTTACTATACCACTGGGTCTTTTCAACCCTAATTCAGGTGTTCCCAGCCTGATCTGACAGCTATTAACCTTTTCCACGAGCTCACCACACAGCTCTCATTGTTCAAGGCGTTTTCCATGGTCCCATTTTTAAGATGTTCCTAATCACTCTGGGCTTCATTATCTTAGAATCTAACATGTGACGTCTAGGCCATATCCCCTAGCTTAAAAGTATTTTGCATAACTTACTGTTGTTTTACATGCATTTATCTCATTTTCACAACTAGATTATAGGACACATTGTGGTTTCGAGGGAAGTGCATAGGTCTGGGCTTGTGCACTGTCTCTGCTAGTTACACACTGTGTGCCCTTACATGATGTACTTAGCATCTTTGTGCCTCCATTAAATAGGGATTAAGCTACCTACTTCACAGGGTCTTCATGAAGATTAAATGCAAGAATGTATCCAAAAAGCCTATCCCTCAGTAGGTTCTCCATAAACAGCTGACATTGTCCCTTATAACCCCCCCAGTTTACTGAGCATCTATTAAATACCAAAGACAGTGCTCAGTCCTGGGGATTCAGCTGTGAACAAGGCAAGCTTAGTATTAACTTCTTGGAAAAAAGGACCAAGGCTTACATTTCTGTTTCATTTCATGTTTCAAAATAAATTGCAGAGTGTATGATAAACATTTAATAAATACTTATTTCTGTAACAATATACAACATAGATTGAAAATCTCAGAGTCCATTGTGAGTTTGGTGTGGGTTTGGTACCTGGTGGCTGAGGTAATAGGAATTTTCAGTGTCTCTTTGGTTTCCTTCCCTGAAGGTATTCTTCAGAGGTTCCTTGGTTTGACTGAGTGTCAATATACTGTATTTTAAGTTGTGTTTTGAGATCTCAAGATCGGATTTACTTCCTGTAAGTTTCACTTGAATACCATTCTAGATTGTTTTAGTGTTTAGTTTGTACTGCCGATGGGGACTCAAAGCGTTGAAAATTACATGGAAGGGCTATGGAACACAGGAAATTTTAGAACAGGAAATCTCTGTAAGTCTGGTTGAATCTGCAATGTGCCACCCCATAATTACTTTCCTTTGTAATGCTTATCTCCTTAAAATATATAGTATTTGTATAAAGACACATATGCATATGTACAGTACACATATATTAGCAATCTGAACTTGCATAGTAGTTTGTATTGTAAATTTACCCCTGTCTTTGTAAAGGAATCCCACTAAAACTTATTTAATACCATATTCTTTCTGGACTTAAGTACAAGCCTCTTTTTTTTTTTCCTTTGTTTTTGGCATTTTGTCCTTGCAAATTTCCCTCTATCCTGTTACCTTGGAATTGAGGACATTCTTAGTGAATTCCCTTTACATTTTCTTTTTCTTTTTTTACAGAGGAAAGTAGAGCAACTATGTTTCCAACCTTTGTAAATTCCTTGAGTCCTTGTATCATTCTGGTTGCCCTCTGTTGTACCTTCTTGATTTCAATTCCGTTCATATTAATGTGATTCCTTTTGTAGGACTGCTCTTGCTGCATTCCAAATGGAACTCTGCTCCAACCCCCTCCATTAGAACGCAATAACTATTGCTGACTTGCATTCTGTGGCTGCGTAGCCACGGTTCCATTTCCTATTCTTCAACTGCTGGAATTTTCCCCTACTGCTTTTTCTTTCTACACTGTCTTTATTATCCAGTGACCCAAAACTTCAGGGCCATCTTCAGCGCCTTTCTATCTGTCCTTGGTCACCGACAGTCACCTGCAAAAAGCAGCTACTTCCACTAAGAAACCGTGCCTGCTGAAGATAGAAATAGGCTCAAGAAGGGTGTGGAGACATTGAGACAGGGGAGAGCCCTAATGCACTTATGAAGGGGAGAAGGATGTACATTACTAATGTTTTCTGGCTGCACTGGTAACAATTGCCACGTGCAAAGAGGGCCACCACCGTGTTGGTGCCATTGCCAGCACCAAACGCTGCCCCCAGGGGACCCATCCTGTGAACTGCTGTGATATTTCCTGTGCCCTTTGCTGACACACCTGGAGTTTTCCGGTTCTTCCCTATGTCTCTACTGTGCCCAGTTCCCGGTTTACTTCTCAGATTACTAGAATATTCTTTGTCAACTCCAACACACTGTCTCTATCCACTCTAAATTATTCTGCACATGGCTCAAAAGAATTTCTTGTGCTTGGCACTGGGATCAAGGTGTTCAGTGACTTAACCCTCCAGTGGCTCTTCATGGCTCTAATCAAATCAATCTTCCTTTGTTGCTGTTAAAGCTCTTGAACTGGATTTTCCTGTTTGAAGGGGTCCTATGCCATTTCTTTGCCTTCTTGTCACCTGCTTACCTCTGCTCGATTTGGCCCTCCTTCACATATTCGTCCCCCTTTCTTCATCCCCAGTCATCTCAGATTTATGTTTTAAGATCTTCCCAACGTGGTCCAAATGTCGTTTCTCCATTTCTTTAAATTCCTGATTAAAGTTCAACTTCTCCTAAAAATATTGCTTAAATCACTTTACCCAATCACAAACCATTATACTAGTCCTATGCTTCTCTCAAATACATTCATGTCATCATGGTAAAATGTAAATATTGTTTAAAGCCATGCCTCTATGTTGGAAATAGTTGTATTAATTTTAGGCGTGCACATTCATTCCAGAAGTACCAAAGCAACTGGGCAGTTGGGGCAGCTTATTGACTATAGTCAGATAATCTGCAAGTTTGATCTCAAAAACTAGATAAATTCTAATGACTTGTAATAACTTTGTACATTATTGATTTTTCTTAAGCAAATGTGAAACTGCTCAAAATATCTGGATAGCAACAACTTAACTTTTTATCCAATGTTTCCTAAGGGATGTTGTGGATGGTGTATGTGTGTGTATGTGTGTATGTGTGTGTATGTGTACGTACTGAGAGAAGGGATGAGGGTATCAAAGTGAGTTAGACAAGGTTTTTAAGAACACACATGTTTGAGACCTCCTTTATACCATCAGGTTGTCCTTCGATGAACCATCTTGATCTCAATGACTTTCTTGTCTCATTGATGGCAGTTGGCATCCCAAGTGGAGCTGTTCCTCCAGCAACCTCCATTGTAAGGTCATCACACTCATTGAACTGCATTTCATGGCTGCCCAATCATGATTCAAAAGGTAAAAAATAAAATAACAGTTGAGTGCTATTTATACATGCCTTCTTTTCCCTTACTCCTTACCTTTGCGGGAAAAAGTAGAATATTCTCACCTCTGGTGATTTTGTGGTGAGAAAAGCTCTCATCCCCTACTAGTGATAATAAAAGTGGTTCCAACCTTTCTGAATGACATTTTGCCCATATGTGTCTAGAGCCTGTATTTCACTTCTAGAAACCTATTATCAGGCAATCAGAAATATTATAAAAAATTTATATGCAATGATGTTGGATTGTATATAAATGGTTTGATTATGGTTATATTGTTTATGGGACATAGTATATATAATCTTTCTCTGTTACTCGTAGGCACCATTATAGAATACTGTGTCCAGAAAGCAGAAGTTCTCAAAATGGCATGCCAGGTAGGGACAGGACCTTATGACTTCTAAGAAATTAGAAAAATTGCCATCTAAAAATCCCAGTTTCCCCCTTGGAAGATGGAAAATCCAAATTTTCTTTTGGGATTATCCAGTTGTTGACTGAAATAATACTATGTTGGTGGCCTCCATACCAGTCATGTATTCTACACCTACAGATTTCATTTTCGGCAGCAAATAATAATCCTCTCTGTTGTTGAAGTCACTGTTATATCCAGTTTCTGTTATTAGCAGCTAAAAATAATTCCTAACTGATGCGACTAACTTATATGACAGTTATAAGCCGGCAGAGCTTGGAATAGCGAAATTATAATTTACAGATGTTCTGAACTTATTTTTTATTCTACTTAGGAATGTATTATGGATTTGTGTGTCATGTTTAAGATAAGGAGTAACAATAGCAATCAGTATTAGTATAGAAATTTATGGTTCTACATTAATATATATTAGTACAGAAATTTAAAGCATGTCCACATATCTGATTTTATTGGCTCATTGCAGGAAGCTTGGGTAAGAGTTTACTATAAAGGAATCTTGTAGAGCTCCTTGGGGTCCTAGCTTTGGATCTGGCAGTAGCTAATGTTATGACCTCGGGTGAATTTGGTAGAGACAAATAGTCCCATTTTATAGAGGAGAAAACTGCAATATGATGAAGTTAAGTGGCTTTTCCAAAGCCCTTAGAATTGCTGACCTCAAAGATCTATTCCAGCCTTAAAATTCTATCTGCTGTTATGTTTCTGACCTTAGCCAAATACTGACCTCTCCTACCTTAGAGGCTCAGACCTTCATCAAAGTTTACTCTTCTGGAGATGACGATCTAAAGCTACAGATGGAAATATTAGGTTAGAAGAGGATGTGGGACCAGGACAGCGAGACAGAGAGACCCATGATTCAAGAAAGATGACAGAGAGAGTGTTTCTTTGTGAAAAGAAGCACTATTTCTATGGGTTTAATATGCAAATGACATGCTTCACTCGTTTATTTTACCTGTATGGTTCCCTTAGATATTCCTAGAGTAGATGAACTTGAAACTTTCAGGTAGCTCAATATCATGTGACTGTCAACCTGAAAGTAATTGCTGGTTCATATTAGGATGTGAGTTTCACAGAACAAACCATCCAAAATATCTACTCATACACCTTAGTTCAAAGGTGAAATTTTTTACAGAAAAAGGATGAATCTGATACGTAATATTCTTAAGTAGTAGACACACGCATGCATGGTATTTGTGAGGTGTAATTAGGATAACCGTTTTAGGGTAAGGCTCTAGATCCGTGCTACAGCATCTACTCACTGCTGGGTACATATGTTATTTCCATTTTAACTTAATTAAAATGAAAAATTTTAATTAAATTAAAATTTAAATTAAATTAAAAACAAAAATTTAATTTAGTTAATAAAATGGAATGAAAAATTTTAATTAAACTGAAATGAAAATTGTAAATAAAATTTAAAAATCCAGTTCCTGGGTCACATTTGAAGGGCTCAGTTGTCACGTATGGCTGGTGGTGAGCGTACTGGACCATGTAGGTTATAGAACATTTCCAGCATCATGGAAAGTTCTGTTTGACACTGCCACTCTATATCAGTTCTCAGCTTTTTGACACCTCCAACACATCTGAGACCTATAACATGATCCCATTAAAAACAGTGCCTTCCACTCCCCGCTGTGCTTATTCCCAGTGGGTACTTCCTCCTCAAAGGAGAGAGGCTTAACAGAGTCTGAGGGAGGGGTAGTTCCAAAGAGTCCCCAGGTTACTCCCATATGTATTTCTACACTTCAGGGTCTCTCTGAGAGTCACTGTTCCTGAAAGCTCATTGGGTGGTCCTTCTCAACCTTCCCTGCACGTTAGAATCACCTTGGGAGTTTTAAACATACTGATGCCTGGGTCCCACTCCCAGAAATTCTGCCTTAATTGGGCATTGGGAATCTTAAGGGCTTCCCGGGGGATTCTAGTGGGCAGCCTAGATGGAAAAAAAACAGTTTTAGTGATGAGTATTTAGTAATTAACAGACTATCACTTCGTTAATCCTGTTAGGAAATTATGGATAAGGAGTCATATTTTACTGCCAGAAGCATTTTATAATGGCTGCTCTCTAAGCTGTTTTTTTAAAAAAAAAAAAAAATAGACACCATTTGTAGTTACTTTAACTAAGAGGTTACCAACAAATGAAGTTTGACTTGATTATCTAAAATTATTATTTAAAAAGGTGGATTTCAAATTAAAAACCCTTCCAATGACTTTCTATCTCCCTTAGGATAAAGCAACAAATTACACACCCTCCTTAGCCTTTGCTTTCATCTCTACCATCTAGCCACTCTGCATTTCACAGCTGCCATGCTCTCTCTTGCCTCCAGGACTTGACATATATGGTCCCTTCTGCTGGAAGTGCCTTCTCCTCTAATCATCCTTCCTCACGCTGCCATTATCCTTCAGATCTTATTGTAAACTTCCCTTCTTGAGGAGAGACTTCTCTAGAAGTCTCTAGACTAGATTACTGGGCAGATACTCAGAATAAATCTTGCCAATACCCCTATATTTCCTAGCCCTTTAGAGTTAGGTAGAGTCAAGTGACATTTTCTGGCCAATGACTGGAGAGTGGAAAAGACAGGTTGCAATTCCATGAGCTGTGTCTTATTCACGTCTGATTCTCCTTCTCCCTTCCTCTCTGGGGTGATAAGTAGCATCCCAGATGGTAGAATGTCCATCAGTCTGAGCCTGTGATGAGCAGGTAGATGCAGATCCTTATGTTGAATACGGAGCACAGGTGAGACAGACACCTTTGTCATGTTGAGTTTTGGTGCTTACTTTGTGACTGCAGCACATCTAACTTAACCTGATTAATACACGTATGTCCCCTCTTATGTGACCCTTTGCAACCTTCATTTCCTTTTTATGTCTAACACCTCTTTAATGCAGGTCTTTCCCTTTAGACTGTCAGGTGCACATGGGCAGGAATGTCATCTGTTTCATTCACTGGTGAATTCTCAGCGCTTAGTTCACCAATTGGCACATACTGGTTGAGCAATAGATATAGGATGAATGAATGAATGAATGAATGGGTGGATGAGAGATAGAGATGAGAAGTAGTTATATCTTCTTATTCATTGCCAGTGTGTGCAGAGCACTCTATTTATAGTATATAGGCAAACCTCACTATTGTGACAATTACAGAGAACATAAGGTTGAGACATTACTTATAAGAGTAAATTCAAAGAGCTGGAGCTAGAAGGAAACGTAGACATCATGTAATTCAGGGTGTCTCTGAGTGAGGTCAAAGGAACGTCTACACTGAAACAAGCTGGGGGTGTCTTTAAAAATTAGCTAGTTGAATGAATGAGTGCCACTGATATGGACTCTACCATTCTGGAATGTCATTCATCACCACAGGGGGAAAGGGAGCCCTAGGAATCAAACATGGGCCCTTACTGGTTTGTGGAATTGCCACACACCATTTCAATTCACCAAAGCCAGAGTAAATCCAAAATTCTGGGGATGGGACCTGGATATTTGCATTTTTAGTAAGTGCCTCAGGTGACTTTTGTACACTGGAGTTTGAGAACCACTAACCTAGTTTCACAAATTAGGAAAGGCAGGTGAATGTGACTACATTGCTATGTTCACTGCTCTGTGGGGGTTGGTGACAAGCAGTGACAGTAACTTTATGAAATCATTTCCGGGGAAAAATTCCACCAGCTCCACATGGAGACACCCTTCTGCTCTTCTGCTGAAGAGCAGAATAGATAAAAGTGCCCCTTTGGAGTCAGAGTTTCTGGTTTTTAAACTGGCTCCACCACTTCCTAGATGCCTAAACTTTACGTTAGTTGTTTACCCTCTCTGTGCCTCAATTTTGTCACCTGAGAAATGGGGATAATAATAGAATCTACTTCATAGGAGTGTCTTGAGGATTAAATGAGATGATATTTATAAAGCACTTGATACGAAGTACATATTCAACGTATATTAGCTATGATTTTAACATAGCTACTAAAAAGCTGGATCCTGTGCTTTCCCCAATATTTTGGAATGCTTATTGTTTTGGGGAAGGTTTATAGAAAAGGGATCTGCTCATGGGGAATATAATTAGATCCTCAGTTTAAAGAATTTCATAGTACTGTATTGGTCTTTGTCAGATTATCTTCTACGATACATTTAGGCCTTGTCTAAGTAACCTCAATAAGAAAAAGTGCAGATGTACACAGAATACATATTAATAAGTTACTATTTAGTTGATAAATAAAAAAAAATTTTTATTTAATATTTATTAAAAATTAAAAATTAAATTAAAAATTAAACTAAAAATTAAATAAATAAAAATCTTTCCTTTTTAATAAAAGGTTCCTATAAGATCAATTTGAATAAAAATTCCTGTGGCACCTTTAAATTATGATTGGTATACCAAAAAAATGAATTTGTATGAAACTTTTTAGAGATACGTTTATTGTACAAATGAAAAAGTTCTTTTTTACTTGTTTCCTTCTCAAGGCTGCCTTTTCAGGTAGTGTGGCTTAGCTATCATTGCTCATCAGCAAAACATTGGGGCTCAAGTTGATTGGATGATATTTCATCATACCTTCAAAATCATATGATCTAAGATCATCAAAAGGTATGATCTTAGAAAGGACATCAAGATTTAGAATCATAGGGTGATTAGCACTAGAAGTGAGCACAGCTTCGGTGATTCTCAGATGCCATATATGGATGGAGACCAGCCTGGGACAAAGTTTTCACTGGTCCATTGTTCAATGAGAAAATAAGGATAATGTAAACGAGGTTTCCCTGAAACTAAGTTTCTTCAAATGAAAGGGCTGTTCTTGATTTGATATTATGTCGTCTTATTTAAGGGTTTAAAATTTCCTGTCTTTTATGAAATGTTGGCTATAAATATGACTATCTTTTATTGTCCTTACTGGATAAAACAAAAAGTTGGCACTTTTACATTGGACCCAACATTAAGTTTTGGGCTTATTTTAAAAGTCCAGGAAAGACTAAAATTCAATCCTGATTTTCCAAAAGAGCTCAAGAATCAGAGAAAACAAGTAACCTGTACAAGAATAGACAGCTAGTGTCAAAGCTTGCATAGAACCTCATTCTCCAGATGCCTTCTGCTACCTAAGATGATTTCTTATTATGTCTGTGTTTTCTGTTCTTCCCTCCCTTTAGCCTGGTTTTTCTCAGTCACCTCATTCTGATAAGATCTGTAGTTGTGCCCTATTTTGCTAGATAGTTGCTCCCAGTGTATAACAGCATTTTCTTTTACAGAACTTTACCATGTTTGTCCCTTTTATAAATATGAACTTGGTTACTTAGTACTTAATTGATTGGGTTGTTGGGACTAAGTGGTTATTTATTCATTTATTATAATAAAAAGAGCCATTCAAACTTGTTTTTCCTTATGAATAACATGGAGCTTGCATGGAGTTTGGGCTTTTATTTTTTTCTTTCTTTTAAAACAATGCCTCACACTGAGATGCTGTGGGAGGGACTGAGGGTAACCTTTCAGCCCAAGGGAAGTTACACGTTATCACAGGAGACAGACATAGGAAGGTGTTTGACATGGAATCATTTGTTTCTCAAAATGCAGCCCACCCTTCTCCTTTTTGTTTGAAAAGTAGACAGCTGGGCAGATTGAAAGTGATTGTAAAACTCCGTTTCTTGCATTCTCAGGAAGGACAGAGTCTCATCCACGAATTCCCTATGGGATTCAGCACAAAGCATGCCAGCCAACAGCTGGACTCTTGCAAAGGCTGGTCTTTCATTCATTCATTTTTTTTTAAATAAATAAAAAATTGGAAATACATCTGAGAGTAAATCTTGTATGGAGAAGTTATAAGGGAGAAATATTCCTGTGATCATGTTGGGGGGAAAACCCACCATCATCCTGGTCATGATCAGAAGATGAAGCCTTTCACAGAGACCCTTTGTGTGGCTGCCTGAAGCTGGACCACTCTACCCAATGAAGCAGGCTTGCTGTGTCCTCTGCAATCCACCCCCCAGGCCCTGAGCCACAAGAGGTCAATGGTCCAGCTCAAGTTTCAGAAAAGAGCTCTTCCACAGTGTGTATTTTTGTTTTTCATTTTTCTATTCACCTTCTCTGGTTTTGATTTTCCTCTTTTTTCCTTTTCAGGGTGAACAAAAATTCTTTTCAGAAGGCTGTCTTCAATTCCTGGTAGTCATTTGTGTCGTTATAAAGATTTTTTTTTTTACTTTAAATGTTTGTATATGTCCATCATGTGTTCGTTGCTTTCTAATTGACATGCGCCTGTTTATTTTATTACTAGTCTGTATGTGAGAATATGTATGTACACAAAAATGGTCAGTATTGTGTGTGTATGTATTTATGTATAGAGACACATGTATTTCTATGCTGTGCATAGATTTATTTCTATTTTATATTATTTCTCTATTTTTGATTCCCATGCTTTATGTGAACGTATATGCATACATACACATAAAGCATAGAAAGAAAAAATAGAGAGAGAAATTATATAAAATATATCTACTCATATATTTGAAATCCCGTATTCTACTTACAGGAAAAACCTGAGTAAACTTTCTCAAATCAATACATTTATAAATAGATAGATAAAATATAGACTTAATTAACAAGCCCCCCAAAATAGAGAACACCCTGTGGAAAATAATATATAATAAACCCAAGAAGCAGAACTGCACAGTGTACCCAGCCTGTTATTACCATCACGTATTTATACATCCTATGTGCTTTCCTAGCCAACATCACTAAAGTCATGGGCTGAAACTAATTTGCACCTTTCCTGGATATAGCAAATTGTCCTGTTCTACAGTAGCTAATGAATGGCAGAGAGGTATACCTGCTATAAACTGTAAACTTCAAAAAAAAAAAAAAAATATATATATCTCAGTTCTGGGCAGTCCTACTGGAATTTGATTTCTTTTTTCTTTCTCTTCTTCTTTTCTTTTTTTAATTTGAAAAATGCCTCTGTAATTATCCACAGTAGACTCTGAACGCTCACCCACTGTTTTGTGGCTTGCCCTGCCCTCAGAGACTGCACATTTAAATCCCATTTGCTGCAGCAGCTGCAGGACTGCTTGGAGGTGACAGTCCCCTCTGTATCTGATTCCCCGTAGGCAGAGTGGTCTGGATCAAGCTATAGGACCGTTGGGGGAGACATCCACACAGGAAAACCAAAACCAAACAACAATAACCAAAAGAAGAGCAAGATTCTTTCCCTCTTATTTTTCTTACAAGAGAGATAAAGGTGATGAGAGTAGGTTGATACTTGATGAATTGGTTCTATTCAGAGGAGTGCTATCATTTTAATGTCCTTTTTTTTTTTTTGAAAACACACACACTGTCTCTGAATTCCCATTAATGCAAAGTTCAGATAAAGCTGATGAAAAGCATCTGCCATCTTGATTGCTGCCATGGCAGATGGCGCCAGCCTTCCTGCTTTTATCAGTATTAGTATCAGCACACACTTTGTGTTCCAAGCTGAGATAAAAATCACTGAAGCTGTACCTGGAAGAGGCAGTGCCACACCGCGGGCCCCGCTGCTGCTCTGCATCTTGACAGAACTGCCTGCATCAAAGCCACGCACGACGTATTCTTGTGGTTCATTAGTTCATCCGCGCGGATGGTATTTTGCAAACTTGGAGGATGAGGGTGGTTTTTTTTTTTTTCCTGAAAAATTGCTCTACAGTTTGCCGCTTTTTCCGGCCACATGTCTTCTTGGAATGTGTGGGCAAGCACGTCACTAGTGAGCATTTATGCTCACTCTGCTGGCCTTCTGGGAAGTCCTGTGGGGACACTCAGTGTCAATGTTGGGAACCTAAGAACAGTGAGAAAAAGAAGGACCCTTTGAGTACTTTGAGCTCCAGAAGGATGCCTGCAGCTTCCTTTCAGCAGGTCATTGTGATGCGCACCGCTCTTTCCATTTCTCCCTGTCGTAGCTGCCGCTGCACACTGCCCCATGTGGGTAACGTAGCACTGAAACCCTGCACCATCTCCCCACTCTTGGCTCCAATCCAAGTTCTGCAGCCTCCTGTAGGATGGCTCAATGGAGGCTTGTTTATTCCAAATATCCCAAAGATGTGACTTCAGAAAGTTAAACCTCTCCACCAACCAGCTCTGTATGGTCATTTCCAAACATATTGACAGATTCTCCCCCCACCTTTTGCTTCCCCATCTTTAGTTACGGGTGCAATTATTTTTGGTAACATTGTTGCCCGATAAATAGAGGGCTTGTGAGATCTTAAGTTATTATACAAGTGTTAGCTCCCCAGCCTGGTAAACCATGTGGTTGGTGCATGGGAGGAGATGAACAGTACCACAGAGGAGGAGGGCAAGGGAGGGATTTTAAATTAAAGTCTACATACACATCTCTATGACATTAATAATAAGGGTTGGGAGCCATTACAGTTGGCTGTACTGGCTTTTCAGGCACTTCCAGGAACACTTTAAAATTGTTTACAAAATGAAAAGACAAAAGTGACTTTCTTATTTTCCTTCCCTTGGTTAAGAGGACTGTATTCAGAGCCCAGGTCCAAATACTGGCTGCACCATATACTAAGTGTGTGACTTGGGGACACCTACTTAACTTCTCTATGGCTTGTTTTTCGTATTTATGAGGAGTAGATTATACTCACATCCATCTGACAGATTAAATAAGATCATATGTGTAAAGCACAAGGATATAAGGGCTCAATAAACACTAATGATTACTAGTTTTATTATTTCCATCACTTCCCTGTTTCTTAGCACTGAAATAGATTCAAAAGGGATACATGTCATTAAAAACTAACACACCAGTGGCATCTACCTGGGTGGGGCACCTGACTACTGTTTTCCAGACTTCTAAGCAGTCAGTGGCTGTGATCTCAGCCCAGCTCCAAGTCAGGGTGCAAGCGTGCTTTCTAAGTTCTGCTGCCTGCTGGGCATCTCGTAGCCTGGTTCTTATGTGAAGTTCTGGGCTGGATGGGTGAAGGTCAATAATTAATTCACATCTCCTAATTTATTCCAGAACTGTATGGTTTACAAAGAGCTGTCACCGGAAGGCAGGGAGAGACATCATTACCACTGACTCACCAATTCTCCATCTGGTTCAATGCCCATGCCTATTTATGCTAGACTGTGTTATTATCCCAGAAGAAGGTGAAAAAGAAAATGTACACTTTTAAGACATGTTCAATAGTTAATATAATCTTACATTTGAAAATGGAATGATATATTGTCTTTCTTCATTTTTAATGAGGTATAATTTATGTACAGTAAAACGAACATTTTAGTGTATAGTTCTGCAAGATTTGACAAAAATATACAGTTATATAACCATCTTTGTAATAAAAGTATAGAATAGTTTTATTATTCTAAAATAATTCTCCATGCATGGCCTCTTTGCAGACAACCCATCACCCACACTCATCCCTTGGCAATCCCTGATCTATTTTCTGTCTCTATTGTTTTGTCTTTTCAAGAGTGTCATATGGGGACTTCCCTAGTGGTCCAATGGTTAACACTCTGCCCTTCCAATGCAGGGAACATGCATTCGGTCCCTGGTTGGGGAACTAAGATCCTACATACCATGCAGTGCAGCCAAAACAAACAAAAAAAGTGTCACATAAGTGGAATAATACAGTAGGTAGACTTTTGGGTCTGGCTACTGTCATTTACCTTAAAATATTTGAGAGTCATTCATACTGTGTGTATATCAGTAGTTTATTCCTTGTTGTTAAATAGTATTCCAATGTATAGATCTCTCACACTCTTTTATCCACCACCCAGTTGAGAGACATTTGGGTTGTTTCCAGGTTTGAGCAATTATAAGTAAGATGCTCTGAACATTCATAAACAGGTTTTTGTGTGGACATAAATTTTTATTTCACTTGGGTAAATGTTTAGGTATGTGATTGCTGGGTCATATGGTAAGTATGTATTTATCTTTATAAGAAATGGCCAAATGCTTTTCCAAGTGGCTATACCATTTTGTATTCCTACCGTCAATGATGAAAGTTCCAGCAGTTCCACATCTTTGTCAACACTTGGTATTGTTGGATTTGGGGGATTTTAATTTTAGCCTTTCTAGTAAGTGTGCAGTGATTTCTCATTATGATTTTAACTTGTATTTCTCCAGTGAATGATTTTAAGCATCTTTTCATGTGTTTATTTGCCACTTACACATTTTTGTAGGGAAGTTTCTGTTCAAATGTTTTGTCCATTTTTAAAAATTGGGTTGGTGTTTTCTTATTATACAGTTTTGAGAGTTTAAAAAATATATATCCAGGATACAAGTCCTCAATCAGATATGCAATTTGCAAATATTTTTTCCAAGTCTGTAGCTTACCTTGTAATTCTCTCAACAGTATCTTTAAAAGAGCAGAATTTCTTAGTTTAAGGAAGTTCAATTTATCAATTGACTTCGATAAAGTCAATTTGTAAAAATTTTATGGATCATGTTTTTGATGTTATATCTAAGAAATCTTTGCTTTATGGAACACAAATATTTACTCCTGTGTTACGTTCTAGAGGTTTCATAGTTTAAAATTTTACATTTAGGTCTGTGATCCATTTTGAGTCGATTTTTATATACAATGCAAGGTACAGATCAAGGTTTTGTATTGTTCTGGTTTGTTTTCTATATGGGTCCGGTTGTTCTGGTACCAATTGTTGAAACATCATCCTTTCTCCATTAAATTATTCACCCTTTTGCTTTTCTCAAAAATCAATTGACATATATATGGGTCTATTTCTGCACTTTCTGGTCTGTTCCATTGATCTATATGTCTATTCTGTCTTCAATACCACACTGTTTTGATTACTGTAGCTTTATAGTAAGTCTTAAAATCACATAGTGTGAGTCCCTCTACCTTGCACTTCTTTTTCAAGTTCAAAACTATATGATGTAAAGCATAAATACATTTCTCAGTCACTATATGTCAAGCATGCACACTTACTTTAGATGTGACACTGGTGGGTGACACCTTCCTGCACCCTGGGTATTTTAGAAACACTGCAGGGTTATGTATATGTGTATTAAAAAGACAAGAGAAACTACATGAATGCCCAGAGACCAGAAAATCACTTGCATCTCTAATCAGATGGAATGTTTTGTTAAAGCTTGTAGATATAGTTAGCCTACATTTTAAAAAATAAACCCATCTTTATTTTTTTGTGGATACCTGCCCACAAACTCCATTCAGAAAATTCTAACTTGTTTAGGCTGCTGCATGAAGTTTCAGGTATAAACAAAACAGGACTATTTCCTATGACTCATCCATGTATAAGACTTACTATTAAAATCTTGCCTTGTATACAAGGTTCTTTTATGCGAGTAATTTATTATGTCCTCACAATCAGCCTTGGAGCAAGTTTTCCTCTCCCAATTCTACAGATAAGGAACCTTCAGAGAGTTCAAATCACTGACTCATTATTACTGGCAGAAAGTGTCTGAGTTAAAACTCTACCTAAGTCCTTATACCAAGTCTTCTGAATTTGTGCCACAGTACATCCTGACTTTAGGAAGTTCAGATTGCCCTAGGTCAATGGCAGCTGTCCCAGGGTATCCTGAAGGGCAATCTGACCTTGTAAAAACCCCATCACTGTCAAATTCAACCAGAATCAAATCAATTTGTGGGGAGTGTTGGTTTTAATTATTAACTATGCTTTCATGCCAGATTCCACAGTGCCAAGTTTAAATTCAATTCTCCAGATTTGGTTCAGTTAGGGAACAGATAGGAAGAGCTATTTTAAAAGGGTGTGAAATCTAGGAAATTCTCACTGTTACCTCTAAAACTTGCTCCTCTATTGGGCTGAGTACAGACACCGCTGATGTAATTTGTTGTTGTTGTGTTAGTAATCAGTGGCCATCAGCCACCCTGAGTGAGAACTATGAGTTTCAATATTTGACGAATTTTGGTACCAAAGTCAGGCATCAAAAACAGGGTCATACTTGGAATCCGTTCCTGCAATCTACAGCTACATGTGTTCAGTCCAGAAAGTACTTAAAAGAAACTGCCTCAACTCGTGGTTCTCAAAGTGGGGTTCAGAATCAGCAACTTCGGTATCACCAACACCTGGGAATTCGTTAGAAATGCAAATTTTCAGCCCTCCCCCTCAATTGATTTCCCTTAGTATTTTTTTCTCCTAAGAAAATGAACAAAATCTCCACAGAAGGACAGCTTGAGAAGGGGAAGAACGTGAGGTCATCACAGAACTCATTTGTAGATATTAGGCACCATAAATGGATTAATGCTGAGAAAACACTGACATTATCTACTGTGGTTCAGGAAGAGCTGGAGAATGGTTCTAAGATCAAGTCAGGAAATTAAGCCACAAAATTCTGTTCAGGATGAACTCAGATTCCAGATTAATTTATGCTCCTGGGTGTGTGATGTGAAGAGGCATGTCTTTTAATAGAGAATGCTCACAGTTGTCTCAAAGTTCTAAGAGACTCTTACTGTATTTTCTTTTTAGGAGAAAAAAAATCCAGACACCTTTCTGATGAGAATCTGTTCTTGGAATGAGAAAATGTGTCTTTGGCTTGTGTTTTCATTTTCACAAGACTCTAGGTTTATACTTTCAGTTAGAAGATCCAAGAGAAATGAAGAATTATCAGTACTCCTCTTCCTTCGATGTGTCCTCCGAGACAGAAAGCACCTACTTGGTTTCTTTTCAACAAGAGATATGGGCCAATTTTTCAAATTTATACGCTGTTGGAGATGGAAGGAACCTTAGAAAACATCAAGCACTTTTCAAAGGGAATTTCATTTGCATTTGGGGTGGGACATTATTTCATGGGGAGAGACCATCCTATGTTAAAGATATTTAGCATTTCTGGCCTTTGATACAAAATGCTAAGAGCATCCCCCAGTTGTCATTATGACAAAAACCTCCCAACATATTTCCAAACACCCTCTAGGGTGGTGCCTTAGGTTGGGAACTTTATCCAGCCCCATGTTTTTATCATTGAGGAAACTGAGATCCAGTTGGTTAATGAAGAACCAGGCTTTGACTCTGACTTTCTGACCCTCAGCCCCACCTTAGCGTAAGTGCCATGAACACAAGAATTTTTGTCTGTTTGACATAGAGAACAGACTTGTGGTTGCCAAGGGGGAGGTGATGGGGGAGGGATAGACTAAGAGTTTGGGATTAGCAGATGCAAGCTAGTATATATAGACTGAATAAACAAGAAGGTCTTACTGTATAGCACAGGGAACTATATTCAATGTCCTGTGATAAACCATAATGGAAAAGAATATGAAAGAGAATCTATATATATGTATAACTGAATCACTTTGCTGTACAGTAGACATTAACACAACATTGTAAATAAACTATACTTCAATAAAGTAAATTAAAAAAATTTTTTTTTGTCTGTTTTGTTCACTGCTGAATCCCCAGGGCTTAGCACAGTTTTGGGCACATAGGAGGCACTCAGTAAATATTTCTTGAATGAGTAAATGAATGAATGAGTAGATGAGTGACTATACACTCTAAGATACCCTCTCCAAGATCCACCAAAAACAAAGTGATTGACTATTGATGATTTCCAAAGGCCTTAAACATAATCAGCTTTCAGGTAACCACAAAAATAAGGTCCATTATCAGAGATGAAGGAGCCACAGAGTAAATGAGACATTTCAAGGCAGTCCTACATTGTCACAGAAGCTTAACTTCCAAATTAAATGCTTAAATCCTCCACTGATTTAAGATGTACAGTATTTCCATTAGAATAATAATACCACCACTGAGATTTTGAATTTATGTGCATATTTATGGAGTGAGCTGTCTATTGATGGATCATAACGATGACATCTCTGCTACAAAAGAGTCCAAGCCTGGCGCCACAAAATGGCCCACACTATTGGAACCATGCCATGGGTGCAGCACCCAACATGCTGTTGCCTCTTGGGAACTGCTAATTCCATGAATTGCTTTTTAAAGGGTGTTTTCTTTATTCATTTCCCCAATTAAAAACATATCTAAAGAATTTTCCATGCTTTTAAGTTCACGCAAGAATATTTTTTTGTCCTTTGAGAGGATATTCGATACCTTTTTACAGAGTATACAGAGCTAGCTCAAGGAAACAGCATTTGCTCAGGAAAAACGTTTTGGAATGTGCCAGGCTATCATGGTATGGTTGTTCTACATTCTACTGGTATTTCATGTTAACAGCACATCAATATTTGGAATCTCACCTTGCCATTGTGAAGCTAGGTTGAGTGTTTTCCTATGACAATGATTTTCAGTTCATATTTAATATCTGGGTGAGGCAGGCTGGGGCAAGGAAAGTAAAGGGGCATTGACCATCTTGAAAGCTTTGGTCCTAGTGGTAGATATCCGAGCTTCAGTGACCAAGACATCGGGGACAGCAGGTTACCCTTTCTTTACTATGAATATTTGGAAGCTGATTTTATTTGCATTGCACTTTTAATTAGCTTAAAGTATCTGATTGTCCTCACACACATACCATTTTCCTTATAAAACTCTGATTCTTATCATCATTTTTTCAGTCTGAGAAACTGAGAAATGTTGAAAATATATATATATTATATATAGTGTATTAGTCAGGATGGTTTAGATTATGTTGTGGTAACTAACACCCTTCCAATTCTCCAGTTCACCCTTTTGAACAACAGAAGTTCATTTCGCATTCAAGTCACATGCCCCACACCCGTGGGCTGGGGTCTGTTTTCTACACAGAACTTACAGACCCACCATCCGGCACATATGTCTTCTCTAGTGGCTGAGGTAGAGGAAGAGACACTTGGAGGACCATGCCCAGAAGGGCACTACACCACACTTTCCACAACCCACTGGCCCAAAATAGTTACACAGTTCCTTCAGCATGATAACGGGGTGGTAAAATGTCATTCTCCAGGGTGCCTGAAAGAAGAGAACAGACATGACGAAGGACCAGCATCTCTACCACAGGTAAGAACAGCTAGCTGCCACTTTCTGCCAGGACAATTCTCCGAGCTAACTGAATGTCACAACCAATATGTCCAGGCTCCAATATTGTGTAGACTATAGGAAATAAAAATATGTGACTGAATCATGTTTGAAATTTAGTTTCCTTCTGTAAATCATCTAAGTCCAAATGATATGTTAAAGAGAGATGTTATCCAATCCTTTACAGACTCGTATAGGAGGGATAGCCTGCCCAGTGTGTGCATATAACTTTACATATTCCCACACAGTGGGTTCCAAAGTTAACTCCAGGTCTGCAGCACAGAAGCATTTCTTTATGCTTTTGTTTTAATAACTGAGTCCTTCACATTCTCCCACTCATTGGAAGGTGAGAGATATTAACTAAATGTCTGATTTACCTTTCTAAATCTCAGACTGATGCAATAATTTTATCAGTCTCTCTAAAAATTGCTTCTTTTCCCAGTGTTCTTCTGTCTATGTCCAGCTGAATAGGGGGAGGGATGTGGGATTTACATACCTCCAACATTCACAGGGGAGAGGGTTGGTGCCCCAGCCTGCTCCTTGGGCATGAGGGCTATGTAGTTTATTGATGTCTGAGGTTGTGACTTGTCTTCAGAGACCACTGGTCCTGTTGGGTGGTCTCTGCTGTTGGAATCTGCGGCACCCATGGGCTTCTCTTTGGCTCTTGATGGTTAGCCGTGCCTGACCTGATCTCCTCCAGGCTCACGTTCGACTCCTCTGAGCTCTGGTGGGGATCTGCCCTTGGGGGTCCACTGCAAAACCCCTGCTACAGTAGACTGGCTACAATGACCTCCTTGGGAAAACACTGTCGCCATTTCTGGGGCTGGTGCATACAGCATGGATTTGGGAAAATAAATGTCAGATCCTCCTGCTTTGTCACCATGCTTGGGTGCCAGATTTATTTTGGTGTGGTTGTATTCCAGATTAGTGAAGATAATCTGTAAAGTGGCCTACACTCAGTTGGTTGGCAGGGAGGGACATCCGAAGAAGAGGTTCTTTCTGCCTTTAGTATTATCCTCAGCTCTCGAACAATCCTCTCCCTGTCCTTGTCGAGCTGTGGAGACTCAGTCAGGAGGCATCTGCTGATCTGACTCTCCAGTGGCTCACTCTGTGCCTACCCACAATCCCCTAGAGTTGGAAAGGGACAGACTTTCTCTCTGCTTCTTCCTGTTTGAACTTCTCTCCAGCCCATCAGGTCTGGCTTTCGATATGCTAAACGTAGACAATTTTTTCTTAATACAAGCTTGCCTAACTTGCAAGATGATTTTCTTGCTGTAAAATCTTATATTTGAACGTCAGAAGCTAAAAATTACCTTATTTTCTGTTTCTGTTCCCTGCTTAGCAGTCCTCATTTTCTCCCTAGGAAGACAAATGTCCTAAGTCAACTAAGGTGACGGACCTGTACTTGAAAAGACAAAGGAGAAAAGCATATTAATTATTCTCCACATATCAGCTCCGCAACACATATGTGCAAATTAGAGAAAATGAATATACTTTTGGTTGGAAACTAGTGTTTCATTTACTCAGTATTCCCATAGATGTTAGAATCGGTATCAGAGTTTGGAACCTGATTATTTTTGTGTGTGTGTGTGTATCTGTGTGTGTGTCTCTGTGTGTGTTTTACTTCATTTACCCAACAAACATGTTCAAATAATCTATTATATGTCAAGCCTGTCCCATAAATAACACAGCCCATTTCCTCCTTGGGCCTCAAAAATCTATTAGTTGAGAAACTCAAACTCTCATGCAATTGGTGCACTTGAGAGGTGTGTAGATGCACCGTGAGAGCAGAGGAAGAAAATTTAACTCCACCTGGGGATGTCAGGGAAGTATCCCCAGAGAATGTGACATTTTAGACGACTCAGAGGATGAAGAAGAGGGTGCAATAGGTTGGTGGTAATTTTAAGCAGAGGGAGAGAAAACAGCACATGTAAAAGTGTAGAGGTCACACAAGGCATGTCACTTTGGTGCTTCTGTGTGGCTGGAAGATATGCTATTTTGGGTACAGATGGGGGCGGTTTCAATAGTGGTAGGAGATGAGGAAGAAAATATAAGAGAGACCAAGGCCAGACTTAAAAGGGCTTGTTCAATATCCAAACAACTTTAGCTTAATCTCAGGTGATATATGTGTCATTAAACGTTTTTCAGCAGGTGGTAATGTCACAGATATTCATATCTGAACTTAAGGAAAGTCAGTGGAGAGGATGAATTGGAGGAGGTGAAGCAGGAAGACTGGTTAAGCAGTGATTCGATTAAACCAGACGTGGTGGTCATTGGTGCTTTGCATCAAATATTTCCAGCTTTCTTTCTTCTGGGTGTACAGTATGCCTGCACCCTCAGGCTCCCTATGAGGTTGGGTGTGTCTGTGTGACATGCTTCAGTGAATGAAATGTTAGCTGAGGTGTCATGTGTCATTTCTGGGTGGAAACTTTAAGATCTAGTGTGTGATTCATCTTGTCTTTTGACCCCCACCCTGGTGATCATGGTGCCTTCCTCAGCCTGGGTCCCTGGGTGACGACGGTGAGCAGGGCTCCAGGTGATGCAGGTTGGCTATGCCACATGAGTAAGAAGCTTCTGTTGTGTTAAGCCACTGAGATTTAGGGGTTGTTCATTATCACTGTGTGACCGAGACCATCCTGAACACCAGGTCAGTGGCAACAGGGGCCACAACTAATACTATGTGGCAGCAAAAAGTGTGGAAGGAGAAGGTGAAGTCTAGAATGACAGCCACATTTCAGACTGGTTGGACCATGCCTAGCCACTCATGTGCATTCATTTTGCTTCCATGTTTGAATCCAAGTTCTTGGAGAAAACATTTTGTGAGACTTTTTTTTTAAATGGAAATGCATTTCTTTTATATATTTATTTATTTTATTTTACTTTTGGCTGTGTTGGGCCTTCGTTTCTGTGTGAGGGCTTTCTCTAGTTGTGGCGAGTGGGGCCCACTCTTCATCACAGTGCGCGGGCCTCTCACTATCACAGCCTCTCTTGTTGCGGAGAACAGGCTCCAGACGCACAGGCTCAGCAGTTGTGGCTCATGGGCCTAGTTGCTCCGTGGCATGTGGGATCTTTCCAGACCAGGGCTCGAACCTGTGTCTCCTACATTGGCAGGGGGGGTCTCCACCACTGCGCCACCAGGGAAGCCCTGTGAGACTCCGTTGAATTCCATTTGGTATACCCATTCTCTGACCCATACCTTCTGCTCCAACTCTCAGATGAAATGAATTCTGTGTTATTTTAATTTTTTTTGCGGTACACGGGCCTCTCACTGTTGTGGCCTCTCCCGTTGCGGAGCACAGGCTCCGGACATGCAGGCTCAGCGGCCATGGCTCACGGGCCCAGCCGCTCCACAGCATGTGGGATCTTCCCGGACCGGGGCACAAACCCACGTCCCCTGCATCAGCAGATGGACTCTCAACCACTGCGCCACCAGGGAAGCCCGAATTCTGTGTTTATAACAGGTGACGCACAGCTTTGCTACAGCATATTTGACAAGTCAAAGATATTTACAGAACATTCTGTTGATGGTCACTTTCTCCAGGATCCACAAGAGAAGTGACCTTCTAGAAACATTAACTAATACTATAATTTTCTTATTGGCTTTTAAACATTTCCCTCCTCACTGTTCTTCTATTAGCCTTGCAGGGAGACTCACAAGTCAATCTACTATCCTCTGTTTTGTTTTGCTGTGTTTTTTTTGCACATTTTGATCACAGTTTTTGCACAAAGTATTGAATAGAAGGAGAATTTAGGCTTATGTGTAAACCTAACTTACCCCACCATGTCCCTCTTCCATTACCAGGGGTAATGAAAAGTTGGTAGGATTTTTCTTTAGTAGAAAAATGAACATCAAAAGGAAGAAGGCAATTCTGCAAGAGGAGTTGATTTAAAAATATTTTTAAATTAAAAAAATGTTAACAGGGGCTTCCCTGGTGGCGCAGTGGTTGAGAGTCCGCCTGCCGATGCAGGGGACATGGGTTCGTGCCCCGGTCCAGGAAGATACCACATGCCGCGGAGCGGCTGGGCCCGTGAGCCATGGCCGCTGAGCCTGCGCGTCCAGAGCCTGTGCTCCACAATGGGAGAGGCCACAACAGTAAGAGGCCCGCATACTGCAAAAAAAAAAAAAAATGTTAACAAAGAAATAATGTAGGATCCAATTCACTATTTTAAATAGCACATGGTTCTTTCAGGCAATGTCAAACATCCTTCTGAGGTAGAATTTTAAGAATCATGGAAGGAGAATCTGTTCTCAAATCCAGGTTCGAATGGCACCTGTCCATGCAGCCATGGTGTGGTGTAGACAGGACCACTGAGGAAGTGGGTCTGTGGAAACCCACACACACCCGGCCCCACCTCCCTGTCACCGGCGCCCTGGGGCTGCTTGTATTTAGGATTGGAGCTGAGAAAAAAAATGGAAATGATTTCTTACATTTAAGGGCTCAGTTTACCACTGAAATTGCTTTTCATCTAAATCAAGCAGCAGCTGATAGCACAGAACACTTAAACAAAATTAAACAGGAATCTTTCACGTTTTGAGAGGCACTTAGGTATGCTATATTGTTTTTCCCTTCCCTCCCTCCCTTCATTACTTCTCTCCTTCCCTCCTTCCTTCCTCTTTCTTAAATAAAACTCACCCACCCCAATAGAAGAATACCTTTCACAGGTTTCATGCATCTCCTCTGGCACTGTGGATTATGGGAGAGAGAGGGATTGCTATTTCAGGGGACAGGGGCTCAGAGCTTCCCCCTCTGTTTACTGCTCTCCTTTCTTGCAACTTGAACTACCTCCTAGTCATTTTAGGCATGTCAAGATATCAACAAATGTTAATAGTACCCTGGATAGAAGCCATTGTATTTAACCTGAGAGATTTAGATGTTTGCATGTGGTATGTGGGTCTGAGCATTCACACACATCTGTACAAAAATTAAATCCTTACACCATACGGGAAACAGAATTTCTGAGCAGAACCAACTGTCGGATAAACCTCCTCCTAAAGCAAACAATAATTGCTTTAATTTTTGTGGCTAGTACAGTTGGCTAAAATAAGCTAA
>NW_020172982.1:161217-172091 GCF_003031525.2 Neophocaena asiaeorientalis asiaeorientalis
AGCCTGTGCTCTGCAACGGGAGAGGCCACAACAGTGAAAGGCCCCCCTCCCCCAAAAAAAAAAAAAAAAAAAAAAGGTATTGGACATTTGGAAGATGACAAAAATATACTGACCTTTGTAGAACACTCACAGAATGAATATCATGGAAATTTCACAATTTAAAGAATCTTAGTCACAATTCCTCCCTCCCTCCCTCTCTCCCTTCCTTTCTTCTTTCCTGCCTTCTTTCCTTCCTCCCTCCATCCCTTCCTTCCTTTCTTCCTTTGCCCTTCCTACCCTCTTTTTAGTGAGATGGAATAGCTTCTCCTATTTGTATTTTTTAGTGAGATGGAATAGCTTCTCCTATTTGTATTAACCATTAGATTTCTTCTCTTATGAATTTACTGTTAATGTTCTCTTGTCCATTTTTCAGTTGGGTTGTTGGATTTTTTTATTGATTTGTAGAAGTTTCCTTTTATATTTTAAATACTAACCTTTCCTATCTTTTTAGATTGTGTGTGTGTGAGTGTATTAATATGTATCCATTGCTTTTCTTTGTTTGCTTTGTGTATGGTGGCTTACTGAACAGAATTAAAAATTTTAATATAGTCAAATGTATGAACTTTTTCCTTTATGATTTTGCATTTTGCTTAAGATATCCTCTCCTAATACAACATTCTTACTAAATCCTCCCATATTTTCTTCTAAATGCTGATGTGCTATTTTTCATTCTCTATAAATATGGAGTAGATTTCACCTATAATCTTTTCATAGGGCTATATTTGGTGATGACTTCACTGTTCTGTAAAAATATGTGCTTACCTACCCAGAGAAGGGGGAATGAGAAAGGAGAAGGCACTGGATTATTTATTCATAGCTAAACATCTGAAGCTTCAAATCTATTAACATTGGATAAAGTATGTGCTATAGAGAAATCTTTAATAGGTAGATGGATTTGTTAGTTATTTCTGTGTAACAAACCATCCCCAAACTCAGTGGCTTTAAACGACAGCCCTTTATTGTTTTTCATGAATCTAGCGTTTAGTTGGATGGTTCTGTTGATCAGGGCCAGGCTTGGCTGAGTCCATATGGTCTTGCACATAAGCCTGTGTTCAGATGGTGGTTTGGTTTGGGGCATCGTAGACTAAGAAGGCCTCAACTAGAAAGGCTCAGCTCTGCTTCACAGGATATCTCACCCTCTTATAGGCTACTCCAAGCTTGTTCACATGGCAGAAGCAGAGGTCCAGAATGATAAGCGAAAGCATGCAAAGACTCTCTAGGTCTATGCCTGGAATTGGCACACCAGTTCTTTCTCCACTACTCTACTGGCCAAACCAATCTCAAGGCCAGTCCAGATTCAAGAGATGGGGAAATCAACTCTAATTCTTCATGGGAAGAGTTGCAAAGTCACATTGTGAAGGGTGTGACTACAAGAAAGTCATTTATTGGGCTGTCCATGAACTCAATCTACCACAGCAGTCATTAGAGTTGCCCTGTAATGTCTCTTACTCTTCAGGGTGCCTGGTCAGAGACTCTGGGTCACAGTCAATATCCACTAGAATGAGCATTTATTTATTGAATACACATACACACACACACAATAAGTGTTATGAAGGAAAAATTCAGAGGCTAAATAATCACCAAAAAGGATGACTTGACTTAGGCTGAGGGATCCTTCATTGAGCATATAATGTGGCATTGAGCTCAGAAAGGTGAGTAGGAGAAAAGGCCCCGGCATGTGCAAAGACCCTGAGGCAAAGCAGCAACACAGCCCTTTGGAGGAACTGAAGGAGGCAAGTATACCAGTTGTTGACAGGTCAGAATGTTTAAAGAACTTTAAGGAAGAGAGCAAACAAGATCATGCTTCCATTTTCATAGAATAACCCTTGTTGTTAGGGGAGAATGGATGAGAGGAGAGCAAGGAGTGACATGGGGTGATCAGTTAAGAAGATATTACAGTGAGATGTGGAAGAAGCTTAGACTAGGGTTGTAGCAGTGGAGGTAGAGAAGAGAAAGGCCTATTCATATTTAGAAAATATAATTGATGAATAATAAGGAAGAGGTGTGTTTATGTCCTCTGTAGCTATCTAGACAGAGATGTCATGGCTGAGATTAGAAATATGGGAGGAGGTCCAGGATGAGGACACAGACTGTGAGTTTGGCTTTGTCTATGCTCAGTGTTAGAGACTTTGAGAGAGCTCAGGGAAGACGAGGACGTGTGGGCTAGAGCTGTAAGTTAGGGAGTCATAGGTACGTAGAGAGTAATTGAAGCCATGGTTATCAGTAGATTATCCCAGGAAGAGACTTGACAGTAAGAAGGTAAGAAGCTCCAGGAATAAACCTTGAGAAACTCTGAAATTCAAAATTGGATAGAAGATTAGAGGATACTAATGAGGAGGGTCTAGATAGCTAGGAGGAACGTCAGGAGAGCGTGGCATCACAGAATCCGGAGGAAGTGAGTGCTCCCATGGTCCACATTGACTATCACTGGGGGCTCTGGGAGCACGAGGAAGGAAATGGCCCATCAGATTCATGGAGGTCATTGTCAACTTTATTAAGAATGGTGTAGGTGCCCAGCAGTGGAAAGGATGGGGAAAGAAAATTCACACAGACTCTGGCAGTGTGTTTCAGGGGGTCCACCTTGGAAAATTCAGTAGAAATCTTGAGATAAACTTCAGACCTACTTTGCCTACCATCTTTCTCTTAAAGCTTGGTGGGACAAACTCTTTCATAAGCTTTTATTTTATTTTAATTAATTAATTAGTTTAATTGAAATATAGTTAACTTACAATGTTGTGTTAGTTTCTGGTGTACAGCAAAGTGATTCAGATATATATATTCAGATATATGTATATCTGATTTACGTATTTTATATATAATAGTGTAGTGTATATATGTTAATCCCAAACTCCTAATTTAACATAGGATTTAAAATTTGACCTATTAGTTTGTATGTGAAGAAAGACTAGGAAACTTTTAGCAAGAAGGCGAGGGAAAGAATTTTCACCTTTGTGGATCTGTTTTCTTGGTAATAACTGGAATTTACATCCTCTCCTACATCTACCCACACAAAAGTAAGTGTCCCTGTGAATAGCTGATGGATTTTTCTATTAATTTTCTTTCTTAGAAATCTAGGACCTAAGACTCCTCAGACTGTGGGTTGCCTTCCCGGTGAATTCTTTGAGATCTCAAAGTTACTCTAAGCACAGTCTTCGGGTTCCATATTATTCCCACACCATCCTTAAAAGGAAGCAAAAACCATTGTCCTGATAATATTCACATCCAATTCCTGTGTCTCACTTTCTCTCCAAAGTTATAATTTTATACCAGAGTAGCGTATTTTTCCTTTCTCTTATTTCTGCTCTTCTCTCTTTACATGGAGATAAATTCACATCAAGGCTTTTGCTTTCCTCACTCTTTGAGATCTTTATCTCTCTTAGGACAGCAATTTCCAATGATTTCTCTTTGTATTCATACAGGCAGTATTATATTTCCTCCTGTTTCCTATCATTTAAAAATATGTCCCAAATGTTGCCAGTTGTGTTTTTGGACAAATTGCCCCTGCTGAGAACCGTGACAGTGAGATGCAGTAAGTGATCTCTGTGTACTAGGTGAACTTTCAAAAATGATGTAATAAATAGCTTGAGAATGCTTAGTGTAGAAAAACCCACTAATAAGGAAGCTCATTTTAAATTTAAATCTCTTGTTAAAATACAGGGTTTTTAGTTTTTCCCCTGGACTTTCTCCTTTGCCCTGGTGACCTCATCATCAGTCACATGTCACCAAACTGGAGAAATTAAATGTGTACCTTGGTGGCAATACTACTCTCTACACATTGACAGACAGCTCCTTTGTCCTTTGGCTGTCCTCTGGCTGTGCCGTGGTCCTATTAAGCCATCAAAGCCCACAACTAGCACATGGGCAGGTCCAAGGGGAAGGAACAAAACAGAGCTTTTTGAGGGGACGAGAGTTCCTTTCCTTGTTACTTTATTCTTTTTCATTCATGGGAAATGGGATGCCTCATTAAAGAGAACCCTCTAAATATAAGAGAAGAAAGTTGAATTAAATGAGCCACTGGGAGATCAGGGCTGTTTATTTGGGGATGTTTATCTCTTGAAAGCTCTTAGCGTGTGTGTTTCTGTTGTTAGAACCATGATCATTGACAATGTGGCTTCTATTTTATTTGTATTTGTCTGTACTATTATGGAGGATAGATTGGCTTCCAGTAATTGCTTAAGGTCATGTGGAAACTAAACCAAGTAGGGAAGAGGGAGACTGTGTGAGGGAGCAGAGGGCTGGAGCACAGCAGCCCTGTTGTGACCCAAGTCAGTGGGAGTCCACTGGCTCTTCTCTGGTTCTGTGGTCCCAGACCTCTGTTTCCCCTTCTGGAGAATGGAGCTGGTGGTAAAGCTTACAACACCGACTGGTTACCAGGATTCAGTGAGCAATACCTGAACGGTAGCTGCTGCTTTGTCAGTACTACAGTGTTTTGTTGAATAATAATGGGCTCTGTCTGTCACTAAGAAGTTCTAATAGCTGATGGTTTATCAGCACATTTCTTTGGGCCAGGCACTCAGTTTTATTTGCTTTAATTTTTTTTCATTTGATCTTTACAGCAATTCATAAGAAAGGTACTGTAATTTGGTATCCTCATTGCATGAATGAGAAAATCAAGGTTTAGAGAGAGTAATGCTAGGTTACTAGGTCAACACAGCTAGCAAGTGGCAGAACCCCTGAACCCTGTGCTCCCTACTGCACCCACCACACCACAGGACCCCTGCCAGGAGCCTCGCAGGGACACTTCCTGACCATCTGGAGTGTGTTTTTACTCCCCAAAACCTTGAGCACAAGGATGAACACTCAAACCAGAGAACACAGCTTTGTGGGTCCTACTTCGCAGCCCAGGGGACTGATTCTAAGTGATAAACCTTATCTGATAGAAGAGCAGAGACTCGAATTTGAGGCCTGGTTCCACTGCCCACTAACTCTGTGACCGTGGGAAGTTTACTGATCACTGAAACTCAGTTTCTCACATTGCAATGATGAACAGAGATTCTGCTCCCCAGGGTGGCCCTGAGGATTGGCTGAGATGCATATTGATAATGTCTCACAGAGAATGTGTCTCATTCTGTTCAGTGAAAATTGGGTGGGGTTTAGGTGAGGGTTACTGGAATGGAGCATCTCCTTAGGGATGGTTTTGCTTGTGTCATATGAACTCTGTCACTCTCCTAGGAGAACCAACTACTCTAATCTGTCCTGTTCCTTCAGCATCCTACAAGTTCAGGCCTAGAGCCTGAATAAGAAACCACTTAGTGTTTTCAAGTAATCGGCCACAAGTAGCAAGAGGGTTTATTGTAAGCGCCAATAGTGATAGACTGAATTTTGGGGGGGAATAAAAAGGAGGGGGGATTTATTGACCAGAGAAAAAACAAGCCAAAGCCTTGGCTAATTTGTGTAATCAGCTTTATCAATTTGCATAAATTGTACATCAGGCTATATTCCTCTTGGGCATAATAAGCCCAAATTTAGTTTTTCTAATTTTAAAGTCATCAGTGGCCTTTTTTTGCTTCTTCTGTTCCTTTCTGGGACTTGTGTGGGTCACACCTCCATGCATCTGTCAGGTGGTCTATGTGTCCCTAATTCTCAGGGACCCTGTTAATGCCTGGCTGTAGCATCCAATGCTTATTTTCCAAAATTGGTCCAGCCTCGACACTCCACCCTCCCCACCAATTCATGTCTTTTTGTCTAGATTTCATATGCCCCTTTTTTGTTAGATCCTCATTCAGATCAAAATCTTTGAAATATTTTTAAATGAACCCCTTCCATTTGCGGTGCCCTCCTACCCCATCCTCTCAAATGACTCTGCCAAATTCTAGATTGCTCCCTAGCAGGCTCTCTGCCCCAGATTCCACCCATGGCTTCCTCTTCTGACTTCTTTCTCAACACTTTATTTCTGTTAAGGGTCTCTCAATAGTTCTAAAGGGTCTCAGAAGGCTTTGACTTCACTTTAAGTTTAGAAGATGAATTGCAATGATTTTAGGGCTGTGACATAGCTTGCACCCAACCCTCCTTCTCCCAACCTTGGGCTCCTCCCCTTAGTTTCACCTCCCCCTGATACCTTCCTAGACCGTTTCTGGGCTATTCTCACTGGATTCCTGCTTTCAGTCTGGACATGTGTCAATGCATCTTCCACATCGCCACCAGAGTCTGAGACTGGGTGTGATTAAAATCTATCTCATCAAAAGAGGTGATCATAGAACTCATTCACCAACTTTAGTAATCAGAGAACTAATGAACCTCTTTGAAACTAGCAAGTGTTCAAGAATACCCATGAGAGGGGGCTTCCCTGGTGGAGCAGTGGTTGAGAGTCAGCCTGCTGATGCAGGGGACACGGGTTCGTGCCCCAGTCTGGGAAGATCCCACATGCCACGGAGCGGCTGGGCCCGTGAGCCATGGCCGCTAAGCCTGCGCGTCTGGAGCCTGTGCTCTGCAACGGGAGAGGCCACAGCAGTGAGAAGCCCGCGTACCGCAAAAAAAAAAAAAAGAATACCCATGAGAAAATACGATTTTATATAGCATGCAGATAGCATATGGAGTGTTATACAAGTTGAGAACATGAGCGACTTTGAGAAGGGTTTAAATTTACGGATGATACTGAAGACACACATCCATCCCCTACCCTTTGGAGGGTGAGGTCACACAGGGCCTGAGCCACCAACCGTTATCAAAGACCAAACACTGGATTCAGGGACAACTGGGATAACCCAGATGACATTTCTTATAATTTTTTGCTGTCTAGAGGGCTACTGGCATAAAATCTTGATCTCAAAGATGCAAATGTAAACCTAATGCCCTTTTTAAAACAGTAGCTAGTTATGGCACTAGAGATGTTTAAGCCCAAGGCTTTACAAACACTAATATCATTAGCTTGAAGAGTGCCCCTGCCTCGATTTCCTAACACCAACATTTACAAATCTGGGCGTTTGTAATTCTTTCTATTTCTTTCAGTTTCACTGGAACTTGAGCATCTGCTTTCAAAGAATAAACTTTGCTTTCTGCCCGGGAACCCATGGAGGATGACAGAGGAGAGGAATGCTGAACTTCTGGTATGCCCTTGGCCTCAGTCATGGCCATCCTTCTCAGGTTTCCTTTGGGCTCTGGCTCTTTTGGCCAGTCATTTTCACAGCTGGTTTAAAGAGTATGTACCTAATTTAGAGCTGCTGACACAGGCCAGGGAACAGGCCACCTGGCAAATGCCTTGGGCTTTGACAGATTCCACTAACTTGAAGCCTAGGCCAAGTTCCCCTCAAGTTGTGTTGAGGTTTGTAAACCTTTTGGCAATGCTGGGCTAGGACTGGACCAGGTAATCAGCGTTTCATGGTCCTCAGCTAGGTGTGAAATTTTAATCAAAGGGATTTTATTTTTGCAGAAATATAACGCACCACCAGAAATGTCACATAGAATTAAACTTTGGATTCACTGAGTTTCAAGCTGAATCAGAGGGTTTCTTACACAATGGCAAACCCTGTCCTCTTCGGGGGCGGGGGCGGGGGCGGGGTGAGGGTGTTGGGACGTGTTAAAAAGAAATGGAATCAGGGTAGTTCTCATGCCCTTTGTCTTAAGGGGGAATATGACAATAATTTTTAGTCCATCCACACTTTGGAACTGGATAATTACTTTCCACTTTAATTACACGATGGCACAGAAAATACATAAGCCTCAGCCCAAAAATATACTCTCTGTATCCGGTAGATATTGGAGGAGTGATTTGCTGTTCTATGCAATATGGTCTCCGACTCGCTCCAGGCTCCCAGCCGTTCATCTAGAATGGTTTCAACAATCCTTCTATCTGAAAAGTAAACACTAGACACAGAAGACTTTGGGACATCAGGCGAAAATGAGAGCGGGCTCTTTCCCAGGAAGATAAACCCAGAGGAGCCGGCTCCATAATAAAGGGAATTTAAGGCTTAGGAAAGAAGCAGGGCTGATGGCTAATGTGGAGAATAGATGAAAAAGATCTCTCTGTGACTTGGAACACCGAGCTCAGTGGAGCTCAACCAGAGAGATTCCAGAGATACAGAATCCTCTGAGTATTCTCTGCCAGACCTCTGACCAAAACCCAGACCAACTCACCATGTGTTGCCTGTTACAGAAGTGATTTACCTGAGCACCACAGAAACTGACTTCTTACTACCTCTCCTTGACCTGGAGCAGGTCACTAGGTCCCTGTGGGCTTTCTGGTGGCTTTTCCTTCTCTCTGGTTGGGGTGGGAGAGGGTGGGTTATACCAGGCACAGAACAGAGTGTGGCTTCTAGGATCAGACTAGGTTCAGATCCTGTTCTGCACTTCCTGGCTGCAGGACATGGGGAAAGTTGCTTCTTCTTTGTGTGCCTCAGTTTTGTTGTCTATGAAATGGGGTGAATAGTAGAATCCACCTCAAATGTTGCTATGAAGATTAAATGAATTGTTGGCAATGAAGCCTTTGACAGAGTAGCCCTTCAATAAATATGACAAAGATGAGGATGCCTCAGCCAAAGGGGCCATGCCGTGTTCATGTGTGTGTATAAACAGAAAGAGGTGTCCGTGTGTATGTGTATGCACATGCATGTGTGTGTGTGTGTGTGTGTGTGTGTGTGTGAACAGAAAGAGGTGTGTGACTAAGGCTTTAACAAAGGAGCCTAAGCTCTGGGTGGCAGGAAGCTGTGATAGAAAGATGTAACTTCATGGGATAGAGATTTTCCTCATTCCTTGGACCTGGGGTAAGTGATGCTAGGCTGGTGATGGGAATGAAGATGCCAGGTCACTAAGTCCCTTTTCTTCTGTGGCTGTGGGCCTCCAGATGTCAGAGGTGGGGCTTTACTGAGTCACTGCAGATTGTCTACCTGGGGGGCAAGATAGTCACCAGGTGTGACACACAGCAAGAGCTAAAGGGGATCGGACTCCTTGGGGGTGACTTTGGAAGGATTTTAGCTTTGTCTTCTAGGCAAAGATAGTGATCAGGACATAGACCACTGGGCTGTGTAAATATTCCTGGAGGGCTCAGAGAGATCCAGGGTGGAGTAGCCTGGATGTGGAAGAAATATTCTCATGATAGGCACCCTGAGACCCAGAAGCCTTGTAATGTAAATAGTAAATAAGCATAACCTTAATGTTCCAAGCTGGCAAGGCTGGATCTATTGTTTACATTGCTTCCTCCTGGAGCGGGGTCGGGGAGTGCGGGTGTCTGGCTCTGAGCACGGTCATTCCTCCGTCTTCCTCTCAGCTGTGATAGGAAGCCTGTTATACCTGAGTATTCATGACCTACTCAACGGGGGTTTCTTCCATATTTGTTCTCTATCATTGACATGAATAGCTCTGGAAGGTTAAAAGATACATATAAGGAAGAACACATTCACTATGTTACTTGAAATGTGCTCTGAACCAATCTGCACAGGTAAGACAGAATTACTGAATATACTTAGGCTTGGAAATTTTAGTTGACTGCATTTCTTTATCTCTTTTGACAGCACAAACAAATAACTTGAAGCCAATCATTATATTTTTAAATAATAAGAATGTTTAAAAATCTTTAATTCTTTTAAAACATCTCTAGATGAATCATATCGTATTTCTCTAGGAGCTAGAACGCAGTAGCAGTGGACTCTTAGTATCTTTCCTGCATGTATAAAGTGAAATATAATATTTTTTATGAGGAAATTATACCATAAGTTAAATTTGTAGAAAGGTGGGGAAGATTGGAATATACTAGTTGAAGGTGACGCTCAGCTTTCACAGGGCTTCAGGTAAGCCTTTTCCAGAGGGAAAATGTTTGGTAGACCTTTGCACGCGGGTTTAATTGGCCCGTGTTATTGAGGAATGTTTTAAGAAACACTTAGACAAGGCGGAGAGAGCTTTGGGTTAATTTTATATCTAAATTGGTAAACAGCAAAAGGAAAAACTCTGTTAAGGAAAGAGAACACGATAGGGCCATGATTTTAAAAAAAATCAAATCATACAATAAAGCCTTTTGTATTGAGCATACACAAGCCCAAACCAGGTATGTATAGACATCCTAATGTTAATTAATTTATCTGTGAATTGAGTCTCAAATATTAATTAATTTAGCAGTTCAGTGAATATTTGAATTCGTCTAACATGGATCTCTGCATTTCTGTGTCTTTTCCTGTGCTTACCCATATGAACTCTAGTTTCCTAAGTACCAGGAAGTAATTTTCTCATTGATTTTCTTGTTTGATGTCATTTATTTTTAATATTCTTGATTTGCCAACATCCTTAATACTCTTGAATTTCCAATTCATTCAATAAATATTTTTTCACCATTCATACAGAAACCTAGAATTGTCATGAGTTAAAGATACATACAGAAAATGCAGACTATGCTTGCCCCTGAACTTTGAGAACTTTATTGTCTTATTGAGAAAACAAAAATGCCTAAATGATTAGAGCATGATGGTGTTGACTGTTGCGCGATGGGATTTCCAGAAAGCCTAGTTTAGGTAGGACGTCAAAAAAGAGACTCTGGGGCTTCCCTGGTGGCACAGTGGTTAAAAATCCCCCTGCCAATACAGGGGACACAGGTTCGAGCCCTGGTCCAGAAAGATCCCACATGCCGCGGAGCAACTAAGCCCGTGCGCCACAGCTACTGAGCCTGAGCTCTAGAGCCCACAGCCACAACTACTGAGCCTGTGTGCCACAACTACTGAAGCCCGCGAGCCACAACTACTGAAGCCTGCGCGCCTAGAGCCTGTGCTCTGCAACAAGAGAAGCCATTGCAATGAGAAGCCCGTGCACCACAACAAAGAGTAGCCCCCGCTCGCTGCAACTAGAGAAAGCCTGCACACAGCAACGAAGACCCAACGCAGCAAAAATAATAAATAAATAAAATAAATTTATTA
>NW_020172982.1:172318-175885 GCF_003031525.2 Neophocaena asiaeorientalis asiaeorientalis
AACGCAGCCAAAAAAAAAAAAAAAAAAAAATAAATTTATTAAAAAAAAAAAAAAAAGAGACTCTGGGGGAGGTGGGGCCCTGCCTGGCACTTGAAAGATAATAGATAAACTGAGGGGAAGGAAGGAAAGATTCCGGGCAGTCAGGCTGCCATGAGCTAAGGTGTGTACCATTGCCAGTGGTTTGACTGAATTTCTCTGCCTTAGTGTGGTAGGCTGCTTATATGAATGCGGAGTCCAGAATGGACCATACTCCTTCCAACCCACCCAAGTTGAGACTTAACTCTGTGCTTTTAGACACGAACCAGGGATAGAATTATGAACCTCAGAGTTACTGAAGAGCTAAGACCATGCCTTTTTCATTTCTGTGACCCCAGTGCTGGGCACGTGGATATTTTCATGAATATTGATGGAGTGAAGGGACCTTGCAGAGTTTGGGATGTCCCCATGCAGCTTGCCTGAGAAATGACCACTGATCCCTGCTTGGATGAGCCCAGTGATTTGAAGCTCTCTCCTCCCAGAATCCACTCTTGTTTTTTAGAAGGCCTTTCCAAATAGTGAATTGGAAATTACTTCCAGGAGCTTCTGCCCACTGGTCCTGGCTGTGTCTTCTTGAGCCAATTTGGCAGCCCTGCAGCTCATTCAGGTGGCAAAGCATTTTCGACCGGGTCCATTTTGGCTTGTGTTGAATAGACACACCCATGCACTTGACTTCCTCTGGGGATGTTTTGTGAGATTATCCATCAGTATGTTTCAGCACCGGACAAGCTAGCCCAAATGGCCTGCCCCTCTTCTTCCTTTGTGGTGGAAGATGAGGATTCGCTGACCCTCCTAAAATCCCCAGAAAACCTGGCAAGTCACTGATTTGCTATGAAAGCACTGATGGGAGTGATTCTAGGGATCAATACTTTTAAAGCCCAGTTGATTGCTGACTCAGGAAAGCAGCCTTCCCTTCCCCAAAGCGCAAGAAAGCAGCCTCTTGAACATGCTACTCTATTTTTATTTTACATTTTTCAATGCAGATTTCAATCACGTTTGTCAGTGTCTTCCTCTTATTTGGCAGTTTATGACCTGAGATACTCCCTGCCCCTTTGGCCAGAATATCCATGCAACAGGAGGCTCTAGCCAGTTAGGGAAGCTGGGGCAGCAGGAAGATTCTTCTCTTTCTTCTCTACTCCAACTATTTTTCCCTGGGCCTTTTTACCAGGAACCTGTCAACTGTAAAAATATGAATCTTTCCTGCCCTGCTTCCCACCTCCCAATATATATGTTATTTATCAAATCTAAGAATAAAAAGAATGCAAGTTGAAGAAAGCTTTTAAAGATTTCAATTTCCTTAAAAAAAAAGAAGAGAGAAGGGACATGTGCTCAGCTCAGGGTGTCATGCTGAGTATTTGCTGTTTGATACTTAGCTGTCATTAATAGCTAAGAGGTATTCCTATTCTGTGAGTAGAAATAATCAGAGTCTCCACACATATCACGTGTTTAAATCAGTGAGCGTAAGAGTCTCCATTCAGGGAAATTTGCTGACGGTACTGAACTCAGTCTGTGAAGCAGTTTTGAGCTGGTTGCAGGGGAAGAGAGCTCCAGTCACATCTGGGGGAAAGCAGGTCTTCTTTGTCACCATTCCCCACTGATCACAGGGTGTCTGCGACAACGTAGTCCAATATGGTAGCCGCTAGCCACTTTGGCTATTGAGCCCTTGAAATGTGGCCCATGTGTAATGTGTTCTAAGTATAAACTACAAACCAGGTTTCAAAGACTTAGTAAAAAATATAAAATATCACATTAGTAGTGTTTTATATTGATTACATGTTGAAATAATATTTTGGATATGCTGGATGAAATAATATTATTTCAATTATTTTCACATATTTGTTTTGACTTTCATAAATGTGACTCCTGGAAAACTTACAATGATGTATGTAGCTCACGGTATTTTTCTAGGGGACCATGCATGCTGATCTAGGAAGACAGGAAAGCTATTGCAAAACAGAAGTCCATGATAATCTACCGTCACAACATTAGTTTCTTAAAACATTAAACTACATGTTTTTGCCCGATCTTTAAAATATCCTTTTCATATTTATCCAGAAATCTATGAACAGCTGGCTCCCTGTTTTGCTACAAGGTGAAAGGAAGTGTCTTCATTAGCTGTTCTAGTCCTTGGAAATGCAGTGTTTTGCTACCTTCATAGATGCAGTGTTAATCAGCAGTGCCTTTGAAATTCTACAGACCCACCAAAGGGGCTCTTCACTCTGCCTCAGAGTCTCCCTTTCCTGGTTTGGCCTGGTTTGTTAAAATTCTAGGGATTCAGTATCCAACTTAAACTGCCAACCCCCTGGACTAGAGATGCAGCACGTAGATCTTGTGAAATCATTCAACGTGCAGCAGGACTCTTAATTTATCCGAAATGATAAGACCTCCCTTTATTGACCCTAAGACACTAGTGCCTGGGTGAAGCATCCAAACTCCAATTTCTGTCCGTAGATGGTAATTGAATTATAAACTATGTACCGTGATGTCTCTATAAATTATGGGCATTTCTCTTAGAAATGGGTGAACATCAAGTTATTCTATTTGTTTGTTAATCTTGATGAACTGTGTTATTTGAATGACAATTGATTTACTACTCTATTCATCTTTTACTTGAAAATTATTAAAAGTGAGTCATGGCTGGGGGATGTTGCTACATTTAGATTTTTTAATTAACCCATGGTGCAGGTTTTCCTAGAATGGTCATAGACACTGACCTTGATATTAATCTGAATTATTCAAATTCCCTTCAAATGGTTGTCCCACAAGGTCTTTTGTCCTCCTGGTCTCACCACTGCCTGTAACAGAGGCTTTTTTTTTTTTTTTTTTTTTTTTGCAGTACGCGGGCCTCTCACTGTTGTGGCCTCTCCCGTTGTGGAGCACAGGCTCCGGACGCGCAGGCTCAGCGGCCATGGCTCACGGGCCTAGACCGCTCCGCGACATGTGGGATCTTCCCGGACGAACCCGTATCCCCTGCAACATCAGGCTGACTCTCAACCACTGCGCCACCAGGGAAGCGCTGTAACAGAGGCTTTTTTTTGAATTCCTATCCTCATCCTCCTCCCAGACCTCCAGCACCTGGGAGCCTGTATTCTCCCTACACAACTACCTTCTTAACTCATTCCAAAGTCTGTCCATAGAGGTGTGGTGGGACTGGTCTGACTGCTGCAAAAAGGGAGAAAAGGGGAGATCTCAGTGTCCAAATCTGTGTGGTCTGATATGGCATGAGGCTGTTGACATGCTGTAAGCACCAGATTTCAAAGAAAAAAAATCTGCACCAGATTTCAAAGAAAAAAATCTCAAATTAACAAAGTAAAATTGCTCATTCCTGCAAACATAGGAATAGGACAGAAACCTGGCTTTAAAAAAAAAAAGTAAATTTCTTTTTTTTAATTTATTTTTTATTGAAGTATAGTTGAATTCCAGCATCTATTGTTTGTAGATTTTTTTATTGACGGCCATTCTGACTGGTGTGAGATACCTCATTGTAGTTTTGATTTGCATTTCTCTAATAATTAGTAATATTTTACACCA